>NC_139950.1:43581076-43603576 GCF_963454915.1 Gymnoscopelus microlampas
TATTATTATTTAAAAAGCCTTAAATAACAGTTATAGTTGAGCCAGTGTGTGTGTGTTGCACACTTTTGTTTCATTCTTAATTTATGCAGTACTTATTAATGTGCTGCACAAAAAAATAGCTTTTAGATATTTTTCTATTTAACTGAAAGGGCATTTTGCTTAGAACTCTTGGAAAATGTGGGGGAAATTTTCATATATAGTGTGACATGACCAAAATAGGGACGCCAGGGTTAAAGTGGTTAATCTAAATTAAGAAGCATCCTGAGGATGGCATTTATATGTAGGGCTGTCACGATTACACATTTAAGTTGACAATTAATTGTCACTTACAATAATTGCAATTAACAATTTAATTGTGTGTTTGGCCATTGTTGAACATTGGAACATATAAATAAAATAAATAATTCTGTTTGCCTTTTAGGCTTCGTAATCAAAAATTGCACAGGGCAGATATATTATGACAAATAACTTAAACATACAAAGACATTGTTAACATATCTAATACATATTAAAATGTTATATGTAAAGCAGAAATAGCTCACCTACAAGCTTACAACGCTGTACACGTTGTATCAGCTATTTCTGCTTTTTTAATATTTGAAAACATGTAGTCGATTATGAAGATTATGCAAAAATACTTGCGATTATCTCAAATAATCAGACGATTGTGCAATAATTGTGACAGGCTTATATCTATGGCTGCTACGGGTGTCTTATACCCAAATGCATGTCTGCGTCTTTATAATGGCCGGATTTATCGTGACATCTCGTGTGCTTATGGTGAAATGTGTATGCAACCTCACTGCATTCCCCCACGCCTGCTGACAGTGATGTGCCGCACTGATGATCTTAATGAGCGGCGCCGAGTGCTTCCAGCCATCCCATAATGAAATTTGCTCGCGGCACAACAGACTGGAGAAGGCTTGGCAGAACATTGAGGCATATGGCGGAAACAGCCATGATTTCCATGGCAGGTGGCTGAATAGTTGGGAAAGGTAAAAAGGCTCTGTCACCCTGGGCTACGTCCCTGATGGAAAGTGCTATAGAAGGACTTTCTCAAAAAAAAAAAGTAGCACAAGAAGACAGGATCCTTTTCACGTTTCTGCCACAGCGCTCACTGCTAACATGCTCATGTAACTGTCACAGAGCATAGAGATGATCGCTCTGATGCAGCCAGACTGATGCCATGTCGATATGATATTTTTGAATTACCTGGAATGAACTGTGTTTAGTTCAAAACCATGGCACTCCACAATATTATTATTTATTTTATTTTTATTTTATTATATTATTCATAATAATCATAATATCAAACTTTTATAGTGGTTTTATTTTATTTTTTTGATTAATTTTTTGATTTTCTTTCATGCCTTTATAGACCCCTTAACAGAGGACGTCACACTGATAAGAACCAGTATGCGCGCGCAAATGTCTCGCTAGGACGCGCCTCACTAGCCAACACACAAGAGTAGGTTGAATGTACTGAAACCAGCGCACCCCGAAACAATATGATGGGAATTGATTGCATGAAACAACCACCTGTGCGTCCAGTATCAATGTTGGCAAACAAATAATTAATTGGTCTATAGACAGGACAGTAGGCTGACAGGAAATGGGGAGAGAGATGGGGAGTGACATGCAGCAAAGGCCGTCCGGATCGGGGAGTTGAACCCGCGACTCACTGTCAGGCTACACTGAGCCTAGGTGCCTGGACCGCTATGCCAGCAGCCCAAGCCTATAGTGGTTTTCTTAAGACTCACAAATGCTTCATGGGAGAATGAATAAATGTTAAATAAAATGTGGGAGCAGGGTTAGCAAGGGAATTCTAGTCTGTAGATCTGAGTTTTTGAACAATAACAGGGTGCATGGGGGAAACTTCAGGGTCGATGGTGGGGGGCTCAGCTGAGGTTCGGTGGTGGGTAATTTGACCATTTAAACCCTATATGTGTCCCAGTACAATGGTTTGGGACAGAACTCAAGGGTAATGGAACCCCACTATAGACCGGGGAATGGGGATCCCCCAGGGCTCTATACCAGGTTCACTCCTTTTTTCCCTCAACACAATAAAAAACGCGCTGTGACACATTGTGAGCTATTTTCGACGAATGTTTTCCCCCAGAATAGAGACTGTAGGGTTCATGTGGTTAAGTGAAAGCAGACATACAGTGACTCTATGCAGGGTATTGCACTGCCAGGACCAGTGGTGTAAAGTAACTAGGTACATCTACTCAAGTACTGTACTTAAGTACATCAGTAAAGTAGAAAAGGATTTTCTTTTTTACTTTTTCTTTTTTCCATTTTCAATACTTTTACTTCTACTCCACTACATCTCAGAGGCAAATATTGTACTTATACTCCACTAAAATTATTTGACGGCTTTAGTTACTAGTTACTTTGTAGATTTAGATTATTATCACAAAACATACATTAACCACTTCAGCCCTATACATATTTCGGCCATTTGAAAATAGCAGATCTACAGTCTCACAATGCGTCGCGATGCGACGCATTGTGAGCTTGTAGATCTGCTATTTTCAAAAGATTTGTATGCATTTTGAACTTGTGAAATGGGACATTCTGCACAGTGAATACTTTTACTTTTGGTATTTTAAGTACATTTTGACACCAATACTTTTGTACTTTTATTCATGTAAATTTTGAATTCCGGACTTTTATTTGTAACAGAGTATTTCTACATTGCAGTATTGATGCTTTTACTTAAGTAAAACATGTGAGTACTTTCTCCACCACTGCCTAAGGGCCAGTGTTTTATATGCATCAGGGTAGACAGACGGGCACACGTTTCAGGAAAGTGGAATAAAGTTCCTGATTAATAGTCAATACCGTCCCTCTCTCCCTGTCTTGTGTGTCCCGTTTAGCATAAAAAAAAAGAGAAGCCATGGTGGGACCATTTGCAAGGGTCATTTCACCAGGAGCACACTTCACGAGAACAGATTCTTTTAATTAATTCTGGAGATTTCACTTCTCTTTTTCCATGCCTGTGTCCTAGAAATGGGTTCCAGCTTCCTCATGAGGGCCATTATCACGCCAAACAAATATGTCCCATCAGCGGAGAGTTGCGATCACACGCACGCGCACACACACACACACACACACACACACACACACACACACACACACACACACACACACACACACACACACACACACACACACACACAGACACAGACACACACACACACACACACACGTTTGTATCACTATACTTGTGAGGACCTCAACACTTTAAGACAGCCATGTTATGAATGCCATTTAAAAAAACTATATTGACATTTCAACCGTAAGCCTAAAGCCGAAAAACGCGTCGCAGCGCGACGCGTTGTGGCGCGTTGTGAGCTTATAGATCGGCTATTTTTCGGTGCATGACACTGGCGCGCAACTACGTATAAATCATGTTGAACTCTAATTCCAATCCATAAACCTAACCTCTAAGACACTTAAATGTCTAATCCTGACCTGAATGTTTTTCTAATTGTAAACGTATCTCTAAAAAATGTTTTTTTTTAAAACGATAAAACAACCATTTGTCTTGTGAGGACCAGGAAAACGGTCTTCACAATGTATATTTCTTCAAATTCTACTATACTTTGTCCTCGCAAGTATAGTAATACAAACACACACACACACACACACACACACACACACACACACACACACACACACACACACAAACGTGCACTTGGTGTGGTATGTGTGTTTTGTTCATTTTATGCTCGCCGGCGCCTGCCTATGTGCATTTGTTTACAGGAAAGCGAATAAATGGAATTTGGCTGTTTATGTTCCTTTTTGTCTTTTAACAGCCGAAGCAGAAAAATCCCATTAAGACCTAAGAGTCTCTTACACAATATCCCTGTTTGTGCAAACAAAGAGTGTATGCACAAATGAACAGACAATATCAATGCCCACATTGGAAATATGAAATTAATAAGACTTGCAACAACAAAGAATATTGAACACAAAAGAGACTGTTGGGGGTTAACGCTGATTGGATTTATTCCTTTATTTCAATGAAATGTATTTCAATAAACTACATGCCTGTCGTGTTGAAACCATGGATATACTGTACTGTACGTGTACATTACGTCAGCTTTCATGGCTGGAGGTGCTCGTGTTGTGATGCATGTATAGTATAGTATAGTGGCATTAGCAGTGATTGGTCTGCTTTTGAGCAGTGTTGATTTTGACAGCAACTTTGTATTATATATATATAGTTTATAGTCACGTTTTAGTCATCTGAAATGTTTTAGTTTTTGTCTAGTTTTAGTCAATTAAATATCATAAGATTATAGTCGACTAAATCTACAGTTGATTTAGTCGACTAAAATGTATGTTGGCGGTGCCTTGATGGCGTCGTAATGGCTGATTTTACACTTGGTTGCATGCTGAAAATAGCCGATCTACAAGCTCACAACGCGTCGCGAGCTTGTACTAGATCTGCTATTTTCAGAGCGCAACACCCCAGCGCAACCAAACATAAAATGACTAGTCTTAGTTCTACTGGCTTCTTAACGTTGTGATTAGTTTCATTTTCTCCTGGCATATGAAAGATTTGTCTTTTTTACATGAATAAACACATTTTTTTTTTTAAATAAAGCAGCACATCCCAGCTCCTTCAAACACTAAAATGACAGCGTCTACAGCTACAATACAGCTGTGTATTTGTCTTGTCTAGTTTGGTTCTTTATAAGTATCTATGAGGCATACTATATGCCTCATCATCATGCACTAAATACAGGAGTATTAGGTGTATGTAAAACAGCTTTCTCATTTTGCTGATGTCCCTCCTCCATATATCATATTCATTTGCTTGCCGCCTACTTGATGCCGAACAAAGTGGACTCTGAAATAGTCTCTGTGTTTGATGACTCACTCTGCTAGCGAGTTGCAAATCGCTTCTATGTTTTTCACTGGGATATCTGACTGACCTAGTCCCCAGAGGAAGGAGATAGAATGCAGACAACACTTCTCACCGAAAAGAAAACCCAATGTATAGTGGCATTGTGATGTCTGCACAACAATCACATGCATTTATTCCTGCGGTGTGTCTCTGCCGCAATGCCCAGTGGAATGCAAATCATAAAACGCTGTGCAGACGCAAGCTACAAAACAGATCTATTTGTCACCTTTTTTCTTTCCTTTTTTTCCCCCCTTTTTGATGGCTTAGCCCATTTAGACCTGGAACGCATCTGTGTGTCATTTTAAGATTTCTTTGGCTATTCAAAAATAGCAGATATACAAGCTCATAGCGCGGCACCGAGTGCTGCGCTATGAGCTTGTAGATCTGCTATTTTGGTGGAAAATCGTATAGGTCTTTGAATATGTATATATATTTTTAAAGCGAACATTTGTAACTCAAATCTTTGCTTCTGGGGATTCTACAAATGTCTTCTAAATCCTAACTAATGTTGCTATAATATCAGTGGTTCTCAAAAAGTATATGTATTTGGCCGCGTGTGGAACCCCATCTTAAAATATTTTATTCCAGGGACCCCCAGAAGTTGTAACAGAGTTAAACAAGATTCGCTTTAAAAATAATGTATATTCAAAGATTTGCACACATTTTCACGATTTTTTCAAAAAATAGCAGATCTACAAGCTCGTAGCGCGGCCGAGTGCCGCGCTACGAGCTTGTAGATCTGCTATTTTTGAATAGCCCAAAGACATCTTGAAAAAATGACACACTGATGCGTTCCCAGTCTCAATGGGTTAGGGGACAAAATGCAGGATCATCTTTTTTTTTCTCCTTCGCTCTTTTCTTTGGTATTTTCGCTCCCAATAGAGGCTGATCTTTATCAAGCCTTCCTCTATAGCCTTGACTCCCTGTCAACCATAGAACGACCAGGCTCCCCTTCATCACTCAAGCCCCGGTTGACAGGCGAGTGGCAGCTGGACAAGCCATTATGAAATGACCTTGGTCTAACGTCAGTGAGGGCTATAGCACCGTCTGAAATGGTAACACCGGCGAAGTGAGTAATTTTCCTTCCATGGGTCAGCATCTTTTTTGAGATGGACAGCCTCCCCCCCGGTTGAGGCGGAGATCCGCTGCCACGAACAGAGGATCCTAAGGTGTTATAGTGGAGGCAAGGCTTTGATAGGCTTTGAAAGTGAAGGCTGTCAAACAGACCTCCACCGAAGGCAACATCAATGCAATCAATTTGACTGGCAGAATAAGCAAATTGGAGCTCTTAGTGGAGGGTTTAAATTGACAGCTGTATGAAATAAAATGAAAAGTGCGCTGTACACAGTGGTGGAGGTACATTTACTATAAGTAGTACTTAAGTAAAAAAAAAAAAAGGATTTTTTTGCTTTACTGGAGTATTTCCATTTTTCTATACTTTAACTTCTACTCCATTACATATCTGAGGCAAATGTTGTACTTTTACTCCACTACAATTATTTGACAGCTTTAGTTACTGGTTACTTTGTAGATTGTGATTATTATTACAAAACATACATTACACACTTAAGCCCTAAATACATTTCGGCCATTTGAAAATAGCCGATCTACAAGCTCACAATGCGTCGCGATGCGACGCATTGTGAGCTTGTAGATCTGCTTTTTTCAAAAGATTTTTACGATTTTTTTTTACATTTGAAAACTTGTGAAATGGGACATTCAGCATAATGATTACTTTCTACTTTTGGTACTTTAAGTACATTTTGATACCAATACTTTTGTACTTTTACTTTTTCAAGTAAATTTTGAATTTCCGGACCTTTACTTGTAACTGAGTATTTCTACATTGCAGTAGGCCTATTGATTTAAAAAAAAAATGTAAAGATATTTTTGGGGGCTTTTTCTGCCTTTATTGATAGGAAAGTAGGCTGACAGGAAATGGGGAGAGAGATGGGGGGGAGACATAGGCCTACAGCAAAGGTCGTCGGGATCGGGAGTCGATCCCACGACAAGCTGTCAAGCTGGATTACCAGCGTATGTGGTATGCGCCCGGACCGCTAGGCCAGCGGGCGCCCCCAGTATTGATACTTTTACTTGAGTAAAAAAAATGTAGTGCTTTTCCCACCACTGGCTGTACACATCCTTTTGATATTCAGCTTCAAACCGAGACTGTATGAGTTTTACTTTGATTCCACTGTCCACACACACACACAGTCACATTTCAACGATAGCCTGCCGGAATATTATTTGTCTTCAAAGCCGAGGAGGAAACAGAATACAAATTCCCATTTCCAGCTTTTCTGCGCAGTTCCATGGAAAGATAACGCTCCCCCCCTTGACTTGTTTGAGGCGTGAACTTATAGGGAGATTGTCTTTGTCCTTTGAAGCTGTGAAGTGAGAGCACAGTGTGGATTTTCCTCTTAACCCTTTAAGACCGGGAACGCATCTGTGTGTCATTTTGAGATTTCTTTGGCTATTCAAAAATAGCAGATCTGCGCTATGAGCTTGTAGATCTGCTATTGTAAAATCGTTAAAAATGCTAAAAATCGTTAAAATGTGTGCAAATCTTTCCTTTCGGGGGCTCCCTGGAACAACATATTTTGAGATGGGGGTCCACGGCCAAATACATATAATTTCAGGGGTCCTTGACATGAAAAAAGTTTGAGTTTTATAGCAACATAAGTTTAACTTTTTTTCAAAAAACTGTTAGGATTTAGAAGACATATGTAGAATCCCCCCGAGAAGCAAAGATTTGAGTTAAAAATGTTGGCTTTAAGAAAAATATATTCAAAGATTTTGCACACATTTTCACGTAAAAAAAAAATAGCAGATATACAAGCTCATAGCGCGGCACCGAGTGCCGCGCTATGAGCTTGTATATCTGCTATTTTTTTAATAGCCCAAAGACATCTTAAAATGACACACAGATGCGTTCCCGTTCTTAAAGGGTTAATGCATCACGCCTTCTTCTTTACCAGTGTTTTCTCTCCGTTTCCTGTGGAGGATTTTGTTCATAGAAAGAAAGTACTTGTGCCACTGATTCTCCAGTTCCCTCACATGCTGTTAAAGGATGCTTAAGTATGATCATCACACCCCATGGCCGCAAGGCTTTCGCTGAACAGCATCTCACCTCAAATACTCCTCTGTACCTTTTAAAGGTGTGGCAGGCAACCTCGGAGCAATTTCGTATGAGCTGGATTTTCAATCCGTGTTTGTGTGGATGTCATTTCCTCAACACTGGAAAAACAACATTTTTTAAGCCTTTAAGACCGGGAACACATCTGTGTAACACTACTTTAACCATTATTTCATACTATGGGCTATTCAAAAATAGCAGATCTACAAGCTCATAGCGCGGCACCGAGTGCCGCGCTACGAGCTTGTAGATCTGCTATTTTTGAAAAATTGTGAACATTTGTGCAAATCTTTGAATAGGCCTATATTTTTTTTTAAAAAGCAAAAACAAAACTCAAATCTTTGCTTCTGGGGGTCCCTGGAACAACATATTTTCAGATGGGGGTCCGCGACTGAATACATATCATTTTGGGGGTCCTTGACATGAAAATGTTTGAGCACCACTGTAACAGTAACATATGTTTTTTTCAGAAAGGAAAGGTTTTTTAGAATCGGCCTCATGTCTGAAAAACAAAAAAACAAAACGTGCGTGCATTGCAACAGTGGATTATTGTAACCATGTGTTTTCTATTTAGTTGTTAGTTAGCGTTGCAGTATTTATGAATAATATATATGTATAACAAGTGTGCTACCATGCTTAGTTCCATTTTTGTTACAAGATATACAGTAGCAGGTTTCTGTACCAAAATAACAGAGCTTGTTACCTGTCTAGAAGAAATAAACTGGGCATATGTCTTCACACGTTTACAATCCCTCAGCTCTCACCCTCTTTTATGGGCCCCTCTTTCTTGTTTTATCCCTTGATCGATCATACTCCTTCCTGTACGACTCTGTCTGTTCTTCAAGTCTTTCTTTTGACTTTTTTATTGTTTGGGTAGTTTTGAACATGCTGTTCTTGGAAACAGCGAAATGGGACATTCTGTGGATGCTGGTCTTTAAGTCATTGTAAACAGTAAAGCACAGCGTTAGAACACAAGCCCAAGCACTACTGCGTGTCAATCAAGCGTGTGCGTGATTGACACCTCGAGCTAGCTCCCCCGATTGGTTTCGACGGATACTGGGAGCTGAGAGATCTAGGAAGGCCCACATCAGTGGTGGAAAAAGTACTCACATTTTTGTCCTTAAGTAAAAGTATCAATTCTGCAATATAGAAATACTCTGTTACAAGTAAAAGTCCGGAATTCAAAATGTACTTGAGTAAAAGTACAAAAAGTATTGGCATCAAAATGTATTTAAAGTACCAGAAGTAAAAGTACTCATTATGCAGAATGTCCCATTTCAAGTTTGCAAATGTATATAATTATTTTGAAAATAGCAGATCTACAAGCTCACAATGCGTCGCATTGTGAGCTTGTAGATCTGCTATTTTTAAATGGCCGAAATGTATATAGGGCTGAAGTGGGTTAATGTATGTTTTGTGATAATAATCCAAATCTACAAAGTAACTAGTAACTATAAGTTTTCAAATAATTGTTGTGGAGTAAAAGTACAATATTTGGATCCGAGATGTAGTTGAGTAAGAAGTAAAAGTATTGGAAATCGGAAACGCTCAGGTAAAGTACAAATACCTCAAAATTGTACTGAAGTACAGTAAGTAAGTAGATGTACTTAGTTACTTTCCACCACTGAACAGAAGCCCAAACACTACTACTGCATGTCAATCAAGCGTGTGCATGATTGACACCCTGATTTCCCCCCGATTGGTCCAGGGATCCTGGGAGCTGTGAGGTTTCAGAAGACCCGCATACACTATACAGAGACAAGGAATAAAACAGAGGGTGTGTTTTCTCTCACACTATCTGAATTACTGATAGCTCACAATTATGCTAAAGCAGGGGTCTTCAACAGGGGGTCCGGGACCCCTAGGGGGTCCTCAGAGCTACTACAGGGGGTCCGCCAAATCTTTATGTGAAATGTTTTTTTTTTTACATTAACCACTTGAACCCTAGCATCCCTTTTCTTAGGAGAACTTTAGCCAAAAAATAGCAGATCTACAAGCTCACAACGCCTCGCGCTGCGAGGCGTTGTGAGCTTGTAGATCTGCTATTTTTAGCAAAGAGGTGTAGGTTTAGAGGGGGAAAAAGAGCAGTCAAAGTAAAAAAAAACGTTTAATCTGAAACACAATTTTATACAATATAGAGTAGGGGGTCCCTGCTTCATCTCTCTCTCTCAGCTAGGGGGTCCTTGGCCTGAAAACATTGAAGACCCCTGTGCTAAAGTATATTATTTTGACAATATTACTACAAGAAGGTTGCATACTGCTACTTGTAAATGTATTTATTTATTACTCAAGTAAATGTATGTACAGTATTTATTACTCAAGGCACAAAATGTTACTGTGACTATTTCTTTTTTTTTTTTTTTTTTCCCAAATGCACTCACACATACTGTATACACACACGCGCACACATACACACACGCGCACGCACACACGCACGCACGCACGCACGCACGCACGCACACATACATACATAAATACATACATACATACATGCATACTAGCCTGGGATCAATACCTTTTTCGGGTTTGTGATCCGGTCGGGAGTAACACTACGTCACCAGGCGCGTCATCCGCGTCATCAGACGGCCCGGAACACACAAATCCAGAAAGACCTCACCCCAAAATGACTCCGGCTGTGATCAAGGCCAGGGCATTGTAATAGGGCCTACCTAATAAAATCCTTGATGCGGCGTAGTTTAGCTTATTTTTTAAATATAAATGTGAGTGTACTTTACTTTCCGGAGACTATTTAGCGTCTGTCTACCTTTGTTATCCAACGGGGAAATTGTATTCTATTTAAATAGGGATTGGGGGAAACAAACAGGGGGAACCAAAACAAAGCGGCTCCGCCAAACTGGAACCCGCAACTTCCGGAAAGAGGAATTGCTTCTTCTTTTTTTTTCGGTAGGCACGTGGCCTATACCGGATCACACGGGCCATTAACTCATTCCCTGCCTAGAACGACTAAAACGACTTTAAAAAATTTGACCCAAAGACCAAGGAGATATGATTTTTCGAAGATCTTGACTCCCATCCACTTCCTTGTGAAGTTAAAACTTAAAGATTCTGTATCTCGGCTCCTGAGTACTTTTTTTTTCAATGAAAAATCTTGGCAGTGGGCAAATGCGGCCAGAAATAATTCAGGCAGTGAATGAGTTAATAACGAATACCAGGCTTTCCTCCGAGGTGGAAAGACTGGTGATGCGAGGTTACATGCATACATGCATGCATGCATAACATGCATACATTGCATACATACATACATACATTGCAAACTTCTGAAGACAGATGGTGGGCGGCAGTGGCTCAGGGGTAGAGTGGCCGGTAGAGCGGCCGGGGAAAGCCGCAAGGTTCCCAGTTCGATCCCGGGCTCCCCCCAGAGTTAGTGTCCAGGTGTCCTTGGGCAAGACACTGAACCCTACATTGCCTTCAATGAGTCGGTCGGCCCTAGCTTGCAACCATTGGTGTGTGAATGTGGGATAAGTGAGGACGCTGGCGTTGACTGTTCGCCGGTTCACCTCCCAATGCCTCCCCCCCCCTGTATGAATGAATTAACCATTGTAAAGCGCTTTGAGCACTTGGAAAAGCGCTTTAAAAATGCAATGAATTACATACATATACATACATACATACATACATACACAGTATATTATACAGTATACCGTATACATATAGGCCTATAATATACAGCCTATAGGCTACCATTCAGTTCATCATATAGCCAATAACTCAAATTAGAAATAATAGAAATCTGACAATTCTTCTGTTTTTTTTTCTTCAAAGCAAACAGGTATAGCAAGTGTTCCCGTGTGTAATAACATTGTAGGTATGACCTTGCCAAGCAGATCACTGAGGTGTTCTATCATGCTCCACTGTCCTGCAGCAATCTGTTTATTGGAGCGTTGTTCTAAACATGGATGCATTGCATGCAGTTGGACGAGTTGTGAGACATGACGTTCTTTCACAATCAGACACTGAACACATGCAGGCCATCAGCGGTGAACAGTAACAAAGTACATTTACTTGAGCATCTCTACTTTAGGAGATTATTTCTATTTTTTTAATACATATGACTTTCACTCCACTATACATTTCAAAGACAAATGTGTACTTTTGACTCCACCTCTGGGAAGGGGAAAAGTACACTGTGAATTAATCACTTAACACATTCCCTACCAGGTATCAATTCATTAATATATGTAGCTTCTGCCAGGGTTTTTTACCTTATATTGACGATCTTTGCAGAGCCACGGGAGCCGTGAAGTGATGTGCGTGTGCACGTAAACAAAGCATGTCTGGGGGATGGGGGAGGGTCTGATCTACCCACCAGAGAAAAGAATGTGTAACCGTGATCGGCCATTTCGTCCCGGTCGGCTGTTGTATAACATTTGCACTTTTGAATACTTAAGTAAAATCGGTGGAGAAAGAGGGAATTGCAGTGGTTGCGTATACAACGGTATAAAGGCCAGGTTTCCTTTGCAATAATCCTGGCAGGTTCACTTTCCTCGTTTGTCTTGAGATGCAACAACGGTGCTGATGGGCCAGGGAGAATTCACTTTAGATTCAGGACACGTCTCGTCCAAGTTCACTTCATTGCACCTGAAAGAACTGGTTCTCACTGACAGGCCATTTTAACTACATCTGAGTATGCACGTCATGAGAGGCATGAATGAGCAATCTGACCTCTCCTTGTTGACTCAGGAGCTGATAAACAAGTATACAGTGTGTGTGTGTGTGTGTGTGTGTGTGTGTGTGTGTGTGTGTGTGTGTGTGTGTGTGTGTGTGTGTGTGTGTGTGTGTGTGTGTGTGTGTGTGTGTGTGTGTGTGTGTGTGTGTGTGTGTGTGTGTGTGTGTGTCATATACAGAAAAGTTGGACGTTTGCCACTACCGTCACATTAACCCATTAAGACCGGGAACGCATATATACTGTGTCACTTTAGATTTTTAGCTATAACATTATTTTATACTTTTGGCTATTCAAAAATAGCAGATCTACAAGCTCAATGTTCGCTTTAAAAATAAAATGATTGTCATTTTCACTCAATCATCTTTTGTAATCAAAGATTTCCAAGATTTAAAAAAAAAATAGCAGATCTACAAGCTCGTAGCAAGCTTGTATATCTGCTTTTTTTGAATGGCCAAAGAAATCTAAAATGACTTACTGTATAGCTATTGTTTCAGAGTTACACTCTCATCTCTGTGATATCAAAAAGCTACATTGATGTGCACCGCCTATACTGTAGCTCATGCTATTAAAAATGAAATGCGCTGCCATCCATATTTCCACAATCTATGGCGGACCATTTCTACCGGAAATTGTCCTATCACTTTGCATTTCTAGCAGAGTAAATTATGAAAACGCACGATGGTCGTAATTCTTTGACAACTAAATCCATTTGAATCCAATATAATGGTCTATATGAGCTCTCTGAGTCTCTCTTGTCTTTTCTTACAGATTTAATTTCAGTGTCTTTGTTGTTTAGCCCTTGCCTTCCAGTTATTGCAACTGAAAATAACCCAAATTTCTTCATTTCCAAGAGATGTTACTAAAATAACATGCACTCCGGCATAGAAACATGCAACTGCTCATATTTCCGAGTTGCTATTAGGGCTTCATGAGCGCTATTGTCTGATGGCATGTGTAATTGCTGTAAACAACGTGAACTTGAACTTTGTAAAGGAGAATAGGTCGTCCACTCGGTGTTTGCGTTCGGTTTCCTTTAGTGCTTTATTCATTATATTACCGACAGTTTGGATCCTGGGAGGGGAGATTTTGACCTTAAAGGACGACTTCACCCATTTTCAACCTATCTTCATATAATTGGTCCTCACTAATGCTCATGATAAAATGGCTATTATCATTGCATTGCAACTTTCCAGGAATAGAAAGCCTGCAGTTTCTATTAGCTTGGATTCCCTACCGATGATGTCACTGGTAGATGGGTTTCTGAACTCTCCACAGCCCTCCTCTGAGACACAGACCGAGAAGAAAGAAATGGTACCATTTTATCATGAGTATTAGTGAGGACCATTTATATGAAGATAGGTTGAAAATGGGTGAAGTCGTCCTTTAAGACATGCAGCTTAGAACCTATGTAGTCCTCCATTCCACTGAACATACATTTAAGCAAGACAGTGAACAATTAACAGTGATGAAGTGATACATTTCACCACGTGTACCATAAATAGGGCCATCTGATGGCCTTCCCCGTTAGCTTAATGCTAATGTTGATGTATGCATTCTGTTGGCAATGAAGAACGAGGACTCCCGACGCGGTATAGCGTCTTGGTTAATGTCTCTGGGTGATAGGCCGGTGCTTCATCAAGAATTCATGCTGTGCGTCAGCCAGTGAGACGATGAATTGGGTACTCGGTATGAGCTAGAAGACAAGAGCGACTCAGCGCAGAAATCATGGCGAGACACGCTCTCCAACGTAATTAGCAGTCGTTATCCGTCCATGAATTATTTTATTCTTTTCAGCACCTCTTGACTTTGCCGTTTGTCTGAAGAACGTCAGAGCATGTGCAGATAATAATCCTCAAGAACCAGTGGTGGAAAGTAACTAAGTACATTTACTTAAGTACTGTACTTGAGCACAATTTTGAGGTATTTGTACTTTACTTGAGTAGTGAGTGACTCCACTGCATCTCAGAGGCAAATATTGTACTTTTACTCCACTACAATTATTTGACAACTTTAGTTACTAGTTACTTTGAAGATTTTGTTTATTATTCCAAAACATACATTAAACACTTCAGCCCCATATGCATTTCGGCCATTTGAAAATAGCCGATCTACAAGCTTACAATGTGACGCATTGTGAGCTTGTAGATCGGCTATTTTCAAAAGATTTTCATACAATTTATACATTTGAAAACTTGTGAAATGGGACATTCTGCATTATGAGTACTTTCTACTTTTGGTACTTTAAGTACATTTTGATACCAATACTTTGTATTATAAGTAAGTTTAGAATTCTGGACTTTTACTTACTTATTGCAGTATTGATACTTTTACTTAAGTGAGAAATGTGAGTGCTTTTTCCACCACTGTCAAGAACAAGATTCAGTGAATCTGCCAAATGTCAGTCCCTTGCAGCAGCAATACACCACTTTCCCCTCTCCTGTAATTAAATGTGGTAAAACGGCCTTGCCGGGGCACATTTTGGCTCGCTTTCACAACCTTGACAAGGTCACGTCCAGAACGGGGAAGCTTGTTAAGACGCCAATGGCAGAGATTTACCGACAATCATTGGTAGTAGAGGCCTGCGAGCGACACTATGTACATTCCAAAGCCTGAGCCAAACAGACTGCAATTCGCAATTAAATGTTACTAGACACCTGCTCGCGACAGTTAATCTTGATATATAGTGAATCAACAGCCTCGCAAATATTATGTCGCCGTCTGATTAATTTACATTATGCCAAGTTGACCATGTTGACCATGATAACTCCTACTGTCTACAGTGTCTCATCAGCGTTAGTGATCCTTAAAGTAATACTAGGTAACGTTTTCAGTAAAACTAAAGTTAAATTGTATATCTTTTGTGAGTGGCAAATGTTTCACAACACCCACTCCAAGAATTTCACCCCCGAAAGCCTTTTATTTATATATTTTCTATTGAACGCCGTCGAGCATGACGTTCCCTCGAAAATGACGTAATCTGGCCGGAAATGGAAGCGGAAATCCACGGGGTTCCTGTTTGGCCAGGAACTACCGCGCCGGTTTCCTGTTTGGCCAGGAACTACCGCGCTAATAACAAAAGGAAACTCACGCTGATTTTAAGAGATTGTATGATTTGAAGAACGAAAAAAAACAGAAAAAGAAAACACAGCTCACGGTAACTAAAGCTCCACTGGCTAAGAGAAACGATCCACAGATCGTATAAAACAATTAAAAGAACGCTTTTTGAAACCTTCCGTCTTCCGGTGAAAACGAATGGAATTCTGGGTAACAGAGGATAAACGAACGGCCTGCAGTGACGGTAATGACCAGCAGAGGCTGCTAAAAGTCGTTTTTTGGAAATTTGCACAGAACAACTTTAAGGGATTAAATTCAGTGGTGCAACAAGTATTCACGTGTTTTACTTCAGTAAAAGTATCGATCCTGCAATGTAGAAATACTCTGGTACAAGTAAAAGTCCGAAAAATGTACTTGAATAAAAGTACACAGGTATTGGTACCAAAAGTAGAAAGTACTCATTATGCAGAATGTCCCAAGTTTTCAAATGTATGAATTGCATTCAAATAGCAGCATCAAAATGGTATTTCTGCTGATCATTGTTCCCTCGGCACCCCAAAGCTTAGATTAGTATCCTCTGGATTTACTGTATTGGGCTGTAACCCAGTGGATTATGTTTGTGCCTGGAGGCTTTTCTTTTTTTTGTATTCAGGAGATTGCACTCCCACTCCACTGTAATACAGTTGTGATTCTGTAATGGTCTGAGAGCAGATGAGTATTGCAGCTGCATGGGTTTAGTATCTCTGTAGTCATGTTGGTTGTGTGTGTGTGTGTGTGTGTGTGTGTGTGTGTGTGTGTGTGTGTGTGTGTGTGTGTGTGTGTGTGTGTGTGTGTGTGTGTGTGTGTGTGTGTGTGTGTGTGTGTGTGTGTGTGTGTGTACAGGCAGTGTTGTAAAGTAACTAAGTACATTTACTCAAGTACTGTACTTAAGTACAGTATTGAGGTATTTTTACTTCACTGGAGTATTTCCAATTTCCAGTACTTTTACTCTACTACCTATATGGACACCATTGGACAAATGGAGTGTGTTTGTCTATAAGCTTAGTAAACAGAACCCAGTTGCAACTGTACTTGGTACGCCCTTTTTTTTACTCTACTACGCCAAGTCTCTTCGCCCAAAAAATAGCAGATCTACAAGCTTACAACACGTTGTTGGCAAATGTTCCCCCCAGAATCAGGATGCAGGTGTTCAGTGGTTAAATACCCCTCATGGAGTATAGCTGAATGAATCCCTCATCACAGGCTTCTTGGCAAGTAGAGGGAACAAGAGGCACTTTTTAATAAACTACAGGAGGTGATCCAGATCAAATATACGCTGGAAATAAAAATGGGGAGACATTTATAGTTGGCAGCTGGGTCATTAAAGTCTTCTCCTTTTTTTTTGCGAGGGTGGAGGGGGGACTCTCCATCACTAGAACACTTCTGCAAAGGGACCTTAACAAATAACACCCAGAAGAGGAGCATCCAGTGGTCTTTATGGCCCTGGGTTCGGGACAAGGCAGTCAATCTCGTGTCAATACAGGAGGAGAACCTTGTTTCAATCGAACACACACACACACACACACACACACACACACACACACACACACACACACACACACACACACACACACACACACACACACACACACACACACACACACACACACACACACACACACACAGGCTAGGAAGCAGATCATGATAGCCAGACCCCACAGAAGCATCCAAGCGCAGAAAGTGCAATGAAATGAAAAAGCACACTGACTCAGGATAAGGCACATGCCTGTATACAGACACACCAGTGGTGGAAAAAGTACTCACATTTTTTACTTAAGTAAAAAGTATCAATACTGCAATTTAGAAGTGCTCTGTTACAAGTAAATGTCCGGAATAGAAAATTTACTTGAGTAAAAGTACAAAAGTATTGGCATCAAAATGTACTTAAAGTACCAAAAGTAAAAGTACTAAAATGTTTGAAAATAGCCGATCTACAAGCTCACAACGCGCTGTGAGCTTGTATTGTCACTCCTCTAGGCATCCTCCAGTAATTACCCGATACAGTTGTTTTGTAGTGAAAGTAGTAGTTCAAGCTACACTACACAGTATGACTGCTTTCATTTTGGTTGTATACGTTTACACTTTTAATTTCTCTTCGCAAGGACCACAAACCATGATGGATCAAAAATATGTATTCGACATGCATATTTTTTCATGATTAATTAATTGTGCAAACTTGGGATGTATGTTTGTTGTTGTTGTTTGTGTGTGTGCGTATGTCGTGCATGCTTGTGTGTGCGGAACGCAAATGAGATTTGAATACTTGTAAAAAAAGGTAATGTAAAATTACATTACCTTTTTTTAAATAATACTTTAGTTCTCAAAATCTTGTTCATCTTGAAAACCACTATTAATTGCTCGTTGGCATGGGTATTGGTCATTTATTCGCTGTATTATTATTGTTATTAAGAACATATGTACCCCTTACTTACTACTGTAATAACAATTTGTAGAATAAGGCATGCAAAATAATTTTGCATGCCTTATTCTACAAATTGTTATTACAGTAGTTGTGATGTTTCTTTCATTAAGCCACTTATTAATGCCAAGTATTGTCATGGCCGCTGCTGTCCATTTGGGTGAATGAATGAATGAATGCAGTATATAGGGAGCGAATATGGAAGTTTTTAGTCATTTTGGAAGTATTGCTAAATATTTTGGTGGCGTTACAATTCCCGGCCACAAGGGGGCAGTTCTCGCATGGTGGTGGGTACGTAAGCCAATAGTACTCACTGACCAGATGACGCACCTGTGTGACTGACGTAACGTCAGTGACGTTGTGTTTGTTTGGACAACGGTGGATTCTACAGTTCTTACCTCAAGTACATGAACACTAAATGAAATGTAGTATCAATTTAATTAGTAGGTACATTACAAAGGGTGAGGTTTGGTGTTTGGCTGCAAATGGAAGGTAAGAACTTTTGAAAGAAACAACAAGAAGAAACAACTTTTGGTGAGTTTAAACGTCACTTGACTGAACTGGTAGCCTATTATATCAACAACAAAGTGGAACCGAATATAATGGCGCCAATTCTCTAACTCAGTGATTCTCAAACTTTTTCATGTCAAGGACCCTCAAATTGACACTTATTAGCCCGCGGACCCCCATTTGAAAAGATATACCAGGACCACCATAAGAGAAGATTTTTTACAGCTCTAGCATTGATTCTCAACCATTTTAATTTCAAGGACCCCCAGTTTGACATGCATTAGGGCTGCAGACCCCCCATTTAATGGCATTTCTATCTCTTGGACCCCAATTTATATTGTAAAATCTATGTCAATATAACTCTGAGAGTGTACAAATGGAACCAAATGGATCCGTTAGGGTCCATTTGGTTCCATTTGTACACTCTCAGATTTACAGACCCATGGGGTCCATTTGGTGCCTAATCTATCATTTTGCTGGGGACCCCCTGGAACTCCTTCAAGGACCCCTGGGGGTCCCCGGACCCCACTTTGAGAACCAATGCTCTAACTCAATGGACGCGGCTGCCCTGTTCTTTTGGGTTCCACTCATAATAATTCCAAACAGGTTAGTGTGAGTGTTCAGTGTTATGTAATGGATGCACAGGTGATTGTTTCATGCAATCAATTCTCAACCTGTTGTTTTGGGGTGCGCCCTCCTCTTGTGTGTTGGCTAGTGCTTGACAGAATGGGTTTCATTTGCAACCAGTATGACGCTTGCAACCAGTGTGACGTCGTCTGTTAAGGGGGTGTATACATACAGTAGACTATTTGTAAATAGCCGATCTACAAGCTCACAACCGTTGAGCTTGTCGATCTGCTATTTTCAAACATTTTAGCACTTTTACTTTTGGTACTTTAAGTATATTTTGACAGCGATACTTTTTTACTTTTACTCAAGTCAATTTTGAATTCCGGACTTTTTACCTGTAGCAGAGTATTTCTACATTGCAGTATTGATTTTTTAGTAATTTTTCTACCACTGCCTATACAGTATCTAGGCCTTTACTGTATAATATACTCTGTGTGAGTGTGAGTGTGTGTGTGTGTGTGTGTGTGTGTGCGTGTGCGTGTGCGTGTGTGTGTGTGTGTGTGTGTGTGTGTGTGTGTGTGTGTGTGTGTGTGTGTTAAAACAACAGATAGACCTTTATATTGATCCCCTGGGGAAATTGAGTTGCCATGTGAGGTAATTAGGAGATAACTCCACATTTAATGTTTCACAGTTAAACAAGGCCTATGTAGTGCTTTTTCTTTTTTCTAGTGCAATATAATATTCTTTAACATAACACAAGTAAAGTGCTGAAAATTGCAACAAAAACAGCCCATTAATGGGAAATAATAAACATTAAAATATCGTACCTTGGAAATTCCCAGCCAGTGAGTCTACAAATCCCCTGAGCATGCATTTACAAATGATTTAACCTGCAGCATGTCATTATAAAGTCCTTTTTTCTGGTGACTTTTTTTCCCTCCCAGCCTAAAGCTAGTTTTTGTTTACAATTAGTTCTTTGGAAAATGCACTAACCCGCAAAAAAAACCATTTGACTATTTTACAAGTATTCCATATTGTAACACTATCCCAGTGGTTTTCAACCTTTCTCATGCCAAGGACCCCTAAATTGATATACATTTGCCCGCGGCGGACCCCCATCTGAAAGTGTTTTGTGCCAGGGACCCCCAGAAGCAAATATTTCAATACAAAAATTACTTTAACGCCTCGCAGCACGAGGCGTTGTGAGCTTGTAGATCTGCAATTTTTGGCTTAAGTTCTCCTCAGAAAAAGGGATGCTAGGGTTCAAGTGGTTCATGTAAAAAAAAAAAAAAAAGCCTCTCACACAAAGATTTGGCGGTCCCCCTGTAGTAACTTTGAGGACCCTCTAGGGGTCCCGGACCCCCTGTTGAAGAGCCCTGCTCTATGGGTTTTTCCTCTAAATGTCTGTGTCCAAAATGTCTGAAACATCCACGTCACCTTTGTGTGTAAGTCTAGTCCATGGCTATATCATCAGACCACACCGCCATTCCATTTTTTTGCCGCTCTGTACAGTGGCAATGAAAAAGTTGAACTTTTCTCTACTAGTCCGCTGTGAGGAGCGACTGCTTCTCGCCATAGACAACGCATGGAACGTCGTCGCTTTCTCAGAACGGGGAAATTAAGCGGAATACAGCTGCTGGTATTGTGTGAATTTGGCCTAACGATGGCAGTGCCGCTAAGTTCAAACCATTGTGGGTTTAAAAAGCAGCATCTACGGCAGGGGTAGGCAATTGAGATAAGCCTAGGGCCAATATCACTCCCAGACATTCCATCGCGGGCCGGGCCTCCCCGCGCACATGCACGCGCGCGTGCACAACACGCGCCCGCGCGCGAAGCGCGGGTCTAATTCGGGTCTAATTCGGGTCTAACTCGGTCTAATTCGGGTCTAATTTGGGTCTAATTCGGTTCTGTTTGACCAATATAAATCAACATTTTTTCCGGTTTAATTATCAGCACAGGCGATTTTTCTGGTGATTTTTTTTTTCTTCTCCATTTTCCTCTAATCTAGCTATAAAATGTTATAAATCCTTTAAAATGCATCGTGTTTATGAGTGCATGATTTCAAAAGTGGGTTCAGGTTCTATGAAATAAGTATTTATAATTATTTTAACATTAATTTTTAATACTTTTTTTATAACACTTTTCAGTAAATCATTCATACTGTATCTTTCTGTATTTGGATATAATAGATATAATAGCGGCCTATATGTGAGACTATCGGTCTGATACTGTATAAAAATAAAATCCCTCCCCCCAAAAAAAAAATCAAAAAATATTTTTCTAAAATTATCTCACGGGCCAGATATTATTTCTGGGGGGCCAATTTCGGCCCGCGGGCCGCCTATTGCCGACCCCTGATCTACGGGCTACTAGTGGGCTTTTAGTCTCGTAATTTTTCTTTCTTTTCTATTTGTGAGGTGTGTGCTTGTGTGTATTACATTAAAGTGGAAGTGACTCCTTCCTCCTTCCTTCCAGTTGTGTTGAAAGGATGTGCCTACACTTTGAACTCTGAGCATGGAGGGCATCTAAATGTAGATGCCTCCTGACTGGGAAAGAACCAATTAGAGAGGGGCTGCTGTGTTAAACCACAGTATCTGTACTCTTATCCTAACAGCATGTTAGTTTATTAGCTGGCCTTCACCACTCATAGTGCCTAGCACCCACTAACTGCTGTGTATTTAGTTACTGACTTAGTTACCATACTTTGGTTTCAGAGTATCCTATGTCAGTGGTTTTCAACCCTTTTCATGTCAAGGTCCATTATTTATTCTGCATTTGAGCCACGGACCACCGTTTAATGATGAGATTTTGCCTCTCAGACCCAAGATTTAGAAAATGTTATCGTTGGATGAGATTTTGTCCATTCCATGCTGTGTTGATGTGAAACCACATAGGAGAGATAACAGGCAAACGTTGACCAAAATAACAATTCTTCTACATTCTCTAATTGTGTAGACTTCTTGTAAATTAAGTAATAATTATGTTTAACAATAATTTAACTCTTGAGAGCGTAAAATGAAACCAAACGGACCCGTAAGGGTCCGTTTGGTTTCATTTTACGCTCTCAAGAGTTAAAGATCCAACCAGGGTCCATTTGGTTGCCAACTCTCCATCATTTAGCTGGGGACCACCTGGAACCCCCTCAAGGACCACTGGTGGTCCCCGGA
>NC_139950.1:43608576-43821076 GCF_963454915.1 Gymnoscopelus microlampas
GTGTGTGGTGGGGGAGAGATACGGAGCGTTCATGCGACATTTGACTGGGATAAACAGGGTTGTTTTGTGTACCAATAGTCGCAGTAAACGCCGGGAGCTCTTCTGAGCCACAGCCACAAAGAAGACAGCGAGTGAAGATGAGCAACTAATTAATCTCTGTGGCTGTTTTAGCATTGCCTACGCAGTGTCGTCTGTTTGTCAATATAGTGGTTGACATTCTCACTTTGTTTTAGTTGTGTTTGTCCATAATTTGGCAGTATATTCTTTAGACACAGACAGAATTAACCACTTTCATACTTGGAACTCATACTTATGTACAACGGTGTCTTGCTGTTTTTGAAAGTTGAACATTTTCGCCTCCATTGAGACATGTCTCCTAAATCTCAACTTTTCTGAAAAATGTATGTTTCTATATCAGTGGTGCTCAATCTTTTTCACGTCAAGGACCCCCAAAATGATATGTATTTGGCCGCAGACCCCCATCAAAATATGTTGTTCCAGGGACCCCCAGAAGAAAAGATTTGAGTTAAACATGTTCGCTTTAAAAATATATATATTCAGAAGATTTGCACACATTTTCACGATTTTTCAAAAACAGCAGATCTACAAGCTCATAGCGTGGCACTCGGTGCCGCGCTATGAGCTTGTATATCTGCTATTTTTTTATGAGTGCAAAGTAAAGCTTTTTAACTCAAATCTAAAAATGACACAGTTCCAGGTCTTAATGGAATGCCCAAACTAGGTTTTTGGGCATCGTTTTTCCTCATTTTGTCTAAGGACTCGACATTACTTCTCCACCAGGTGTGGTTGAAATGTGTCTTGCCTGTGTATTTTTGCCTTTCCATCGTAAGCGGCAAGCCTCTCTGGCAAACGGGTGAATAGGAACAGACTGGAATCTATCGGGACCTCAGCATCGTTCCTCGCCTTTAGTTTTATCTGCGAAGAGAAAAGCCTGCATGGTCACGACCTAATGCAGAGAGTGTCTATAGGGGCGGGACTTCTGTCGTACGTAGTTCCCCCGGAAACAATATTTGGAAATGATTATGACAATTATGACAAAATAATTGCGATTGTCTTTAATACAGTAATTGCGATTGGATGATTACGTAATAATTGTGACAGGCCTATACAGAAGGGGCAGCATTCTAGAACATTGGTTCTCAAAGTGGCGTGCGGGGACCCCCAGGGGTACTTGAGGGGGTTCCAGGGGGTCCCCAGCTAAATGATGGATAGTTAGGAACCAAATGGACCCATATATGTCTGTAACTCTGAAAGTGTACAAATGGAACCAAATGGACCCGTACTCTCTCAGAGTTAAATTAACATTGATTTTACAATATGAATTGGGGTCCCAGAGATAGAAATGCCATTAAATGGGGGTCCGTAGCCCTAATGCATGTCAAACTGGGGGTCCTTGAAATTAAAATGGTTGAGAATCACTGCTAGAGATCCGTAAAAACCTTCTCTTATGGGGGTCCCTGGCTTATCTTTTCAAATGGGGGTCCGTGGGGTAATAAGTGTCAATTTGGGGGTCCTTGACATGAAAAAGTTTGAGAACCACTGTTCTAGAACACGGTTGGTCTGTAGTGTGCCCCAACAAAAATAGACTAGCCACAACTAACTGCACACCTCAGGTGACACTACTACACCTATCACAGTATAGTAAAGGGGGGCAATTCAGTTTTCAGCTTCACCCAGCAAAAAGTGTTGTCTGCAAAAGCAGTGTAGGGAGGTTGATGGCTGATTCAAGCCATCAACCAGAGTCACATCTGGCCTGAGTTAAACTAATTAGCCTCTGAGCTGGGTCTGACAACTCACCTGTTGTGCATCAAGCTAAACACACACAGTATGAGTCAGCCATCCCCACATACACATACACAGAGAGAGCCTCTGTCATGACATGTTGTTGTATCTGCTCTTGCAGTATTTGGATGTTACGGTGTTTCTGTGTGGTGTTGACAACTACTAGTGATTATACTACCTAATGCACAAGCATCTGAATAATATTAAACACCTGGTGGAGAGACAAATGTAAGAATAATAACAAGCCAGGATTCCATTAGCCTCGGAAACCCAGCCTTTTTTTTTTGTTTCAAAAGAAAAACGTCTGGGCGAACGGTGCAGGAACGATGGTCTTGGGGGGGGGGGGGGGGGGGGGGGGGGAGGCGGGGACATAGATTGGTGAAGCAATCGGAGGACGCGCCTGCTCCGGGCGCCTGGGTTTGGATCCGCCCTTCGAGACCATGGATTGCTCTCGTTCTCTCAGTCTAGGATTCCATTGACTTAAAACATTCAAAAGAGAGAATGGAGTTGGATTGGAAACACCCTCTTAAAACCTAGCTGAGAGAGATGAAGCAGGGACCCCCTCTATATTGTATACAATTGTGTTTCAGATAAACATTTGCTGCTCTTTTTTCCATCTACACCTATAACTCTTTGCCAAAAATAGCCGATCTACAAGCTCACAACGCCTCGCAGTGCGAGGCGTTGTGAGCTTGTAGATCTGCTATTTTTGGCTTAAGTTCTCCTCAGAAAAGGGATGCTAGGGTTCAAGTGGTTAATGTAAAAAAAAAAAAATCATATCACACAAAGATTTGGCGGACCCCCTGTAGTAACTCTGAGGACCCCCTAGGGGTCCCGGACCCCCTGTTGAAGACCCCTGCTGTAGAGAATGTAAAGGAACCGCATTTTGTTTTCAATTTACATTGTAAGATGTAGGCTACACAGCTCATGTTAACATGCTGGCACATGATGCAACAATTTACCATCCATTGCTGCACCTTGCACAGGGGCACCATGCTGTTATCAGACCCCCTTTCGCTTGTTTTTGCCTTCGTTCATCACAGCGGTCACAACATCTCTGTGATGTTGGGCAGAACGGAGTCTCTCTTGGCATGTGTTTTGTAGGTTAATATTCCTTAAACCCCTGCCAGGTCTCTGAGTCACTATCTGTTATGTCTTCTTCTTTTTGTGTTGACCGACAAGAAAGAGCTAGTGATGCACGTGGGTGAAGTACAATTCAAAAAGCACACAATGCCAGATTACTATCAGAGCAGCAACCGTAACTAAGTACATTTACTCAAGTACTTACAATTCTGAGGTGTTTTTTTTACTTTACTTGAGTATTTCCAATTTTCAGTGCTTTTACTTCTACATCTCAGAGGCAAATATTGTACTATTACTCCACTACAATTATTTGCAAACTTTAGTTGCTTTGTAGATTATTATTACAAAACATGCACTAACCACTTCATTTTGGCCATATACATTTTGCCCATTTGAAAATAGCCGATCTACAAGCTCACAAGGCGTTGGATCGCAACGCATTGTGAGCTTGTGTGGATCTGTACATTTTGAATTCTGGACGTTTACTTGTTACAGAGTATTTCTATATTGCAGTATTGATACTTTTACTTTAAATAAATAATTTGAGTGCTTTTTCTAACCACTGGCAGCAACACTGATGACACAGTCAAATCTAGAGCATTCATTAGTATAGGGAATTATTAGCGGACCTAGTATAGAGCCCTGGGGGACCCCGGTCAAATAGTTATATGGTTTAAGTTAACTGCATTGACCCTGGTGTCCCTATTTTGGGCATGTCAAAGGTTTTCAAAATAATTGCATTTTCATTTATTTATTTTTTACAAATTACCCAAGAAGACTTTTGAATGAATGAATTTTTATAATAACGATAATAGCAGATCTACAAGCTTCAACATATCGAATTTGTTGTGCAAAAAAGTCTATTGGGCTTCAGTGGTTAACTCTGAATGGGTAGAAATGGACCCTCACTCTCTGAGTTAAATGAAAGCTCCACATGTTGCATCCACATGCGCACACACACATACACACATCCTGTTGTGGTTCTGCTGCCCTGAATGAACTGGCATCACTTTACTTTCTGTGTGATGTTCACCTGGTCTGTGACTCCAGTCCTCAGTGCATTATAATGTTAAATCAATGGGATAGGTTCCACATGCTTAGCTTCCGCTAACCGAGGCTTCGATAATACTTTGAAGGCCTTTTATTCGGCCTCTTTTATGTTGTTGTTGTTGGCTCCGGAGCAGAATGACTCCCTTGTCGTTTGCATCATCAACGGTTTGTTCTCGTCCTGCAAAAAAAAAAGCATGCCTTCTGGACTTTGTTTTTTTTTCACTGACTCTAATTGAATTTAACCCATTAAGACCAGGAACGCATCTGTGTGCCATTTTTTTTTTATTTCTTTGGCTATTCAAAAATAGCAGATATACAAGCTCATAGCGCGGCACCGAGTGCCGCGCTACGAGCTTGAAGATCTGCTATTTTTTGAAAAATCGTGAAAATCTTTGCAAATTTGTGCAATTTTGTTGAATTTATAAAAAAATAATTAAGTGAATATTTGTAACTCAAATCCTTACTTCTTTCCTGGAACAATATATTTTGAGATGGGGGGTCCGCATTTTGGGGGTCCTTGACATGAAAAAAAGATTGAGACAACATACGTTTTTTCCCAAAAACTGTTCGGACTTAGAAGACATTTGTAGAATCCCCCCAGAAGCAAAGATTTGAGTTACAAATGTTTGCTTTAAAAAATATATTCAAAGATTTTCACAAAAGTTCACAATTTTTCCAAAAGACTAGCAGATCTACAAGCTCACGGCGCTATGAGCTTGTAGATCTGCATGAGAATAAGATAATGGTTACAGCTAAAATCTAAAATGACACAGATGCGTTCCCGGTCTTAATGAGTTAAGCGGCGAGTAATTTTACAGCCTCAACCCGATCGATAATGGGTGCTATTTTCTGCACCACGACGATCACAGGTTTATTATATGGCTCTAGAGAAGGAGAGCCCCAAATGGCATCCCGCAATTGCATGCTATTGATTAACATTCATCTGTTATGGCAAACTTCTGTCCTCGTTTAAAGATTTAAAGATGATGATTAACCTCGAACACGAATGTCGTGAGCACCGTTTAGGAGCAAATGTATCTTGAATGTGTTAAAGATGAAAGGAAAATACCATAACAAAACGCCCAAGCAGACAATAACAATGTTATGAGTTGTGGCGTAAGGACTGCTACAGTCATAACTGTGTACAGTGGTCACCTATTCACATACGCACCAGAGTCTCTGAAAGGTACCCACCATAACCCACCATAACCTTAGGTTGTGAAAGGTTGGGGGTGTGGCTATGCCTTGGGGGTGTGTTTTAAGTTTTTCATTTTAGGTGGACAGTAGGTGGCAGAAGAGAGCAGAGGAAAGCAATTACTCTACTTGCAGTTTATTTCTTAAAAGCAGAAGTCATTAGAGAACTTATGAATGCAGACAATTTATCATTGAATTAATAAAACAAACTTATGTACTAGAGTATTTCCAATTTCCAGTACTTTTACTTTATTTTATACATAGGCTATTTGAAAATAGCTGATCTACAAGCTCACAATTTTCACAATGCTATTTTGAAACATTTTACACAACAGTGTATTTTCAAACATTTTACAGTGGTGTAAAGTAACAAATTACATTACACAAGTACTGTACATAAGTAAAGATTTTAGTTTTTTTTTTTTCTTTACTGGACTATTTCCCTCTCTCTCTCTTTCTCTTGTTATGCAGAAAGTCCTCTTTCACACGTTATGTCAAAATCGTCACCTTATTAAACTAATGGCCTAAGTCATTTTTTGAGGAAATTATATTTTTGCCTAAGTCAGGTCCTCATGACACTAGCCTTATATAAACGTTGGCTATTTAAAAATAGCCATGTGATGCGTTGTGAGCTTATAGATCTGCTATTTTCAAAGGATTTTTATATATTTTGATAACCTGTGAAACGGGACATTCTACATGTATTTTTATGTGGTATATGTGGTGGCTTTTACTTTAAGTAAAATATCTGAGTACTTCTTCCACCACTGAAGAACAACAATTAAAGAACAGAGGATAAGCCAGTGTTTTTCTCATTCTTTTTTTTTCTCTCTCTCTCAGTCATAGGAGACAGCTGTTGCGACCAGTGTTGCCAGAGTTTACGAGAGAAATAAGCAAACAGGTCTATGAAAACAAGCCCAAAAGAGATTGATTATTATAGGCCACATGAGCACATTAAACCTATATGCACCTCAAGTTCTCAAATAAAAAGCAGCAAGCTTCTACCAATATTTACAAGCAACTTTACAGAAAAACAGGTTGCTTATAATAAGCAAACATGGCAACGCTGGTCGCGACCCCTTCCTTTCATTCAGTGAGAGAGGATCATGGTTAACATATGCTAATAGACAGACAGTGGCTTCAAGCTTGGCCATTGTTGTCACAAAACAAGTTTGGCCACCTTCACACACAGTTAGGTAGGCTACAGTCAGCAGGGAGAGGGGGTTGGGGGAGAATTTAGCTTTTTTTTAAATCATGTTCTCAGTGGTGGAAAAAATGCTCACATTAGCTCAAGCACCCCTCTCTCTCTGTCTTCAGTATTAACTGGGTATCAACTGCCTTTTAAGGTCAACCCTAAATGCATCAAATTTTCTCTGATGTGATGTTTTAAGTTCAGTGATGTTGCTAGGTTTTCAATGTAATGGGTCCTGGGATGCAAGGGTGGTCATTCAGATGGGTCCCAGAAACATTTTATGGGTCCCCAATTACACATCCCCCCCCCCCCTATCGTTTTCTTTGATCTCCAATCTCCATATCTTCTATGCGTGTGTGACTGTGTACATTATATCCTGATGCAGTGGATCTCAACCTTTTCAGGCAGCGACCCCCCAAAATAATCATATTTTAACTGGGGACCCCCCACCCTGAGGAATTAGGAGTTGAGGCACTTAATTTAGTTTGATTCAGTTCCACAGATACATATTGTGAAAATAGCAGATCTAGATCAGTGTGACCCGTTCCTGCTTTTCAAGACCGATACCGATATATATACATATATTAAAAAATCATAAATATATTTTTTCAAATGTATATGATTCTGTAGTATTAGCACACCTTATGGTAAGAAATACTAGTAGTGGGCAACAGGTGGATTTAACATACCTTTGACCAATAGAATACATTTAATCATAGAACCTTTTAATCATTATTATTTTATTTTGTATTATTATTATTATTATAATTTATTTTTTACTATTTGTGTAGCAATAAAAGACTGAAAACACTGGCTTACAGTGGAAGCATTGGCAAATAAAGAAATAGGAATTCAAGAAATAATGAAGACAAATA
Organism: Gymnoscopelus microlampas; assembly: GCF_963454915.1. Taxonomy (NCBI): domain Eukaryota; kingdom Metazoa; phylum Chordata; class Actinopteri; order Myctophiformes; family Myctophidae; genus Gymnoscopelus; species Gymnoscopelus microlampas. Next base: position 43,615,774 of record NC_139950.1, read on the forward strand.
CTGACAATGCCTATGAACATTGGCTTGCCGTTATTGCACATAGTCAACATGCAATAATACTATTAGGCTTGTCATTGAGAAAGGAAAATAAAGTTGTCTTTTTGAGGAGAAGTGGAACCTTATAAGTCACTTTAAGTTTAGCATGAGGGAGAGGGTCTACTCTACCCTCTTCAGGGAATTAATTGTTATGATATCTCTAAGAAGCTACAGAAAACATCCAGTTGCCTATTAAACATACACAAGACACAGACGATAGACAACCGGTTACTTACAGCTGCCATTAATTAGTGCTTTTGTTTGCCTTTGTGGTCAAATCAGGGTCAAATGCATAGGCTCAACGAGCCATCGTTAACCTGCTAATGTTACACAGCTGATTGGCAACATGCGGTAATCCACCACATCATCTCCAAGCAAGTTGGAGAACACTCTAAAATCGGGGATTTTACTTTGGCTGGTCAATTTAAGATGACAATAGCAACAAAGATTAGTAGTAGACCTATATGTATGATGATCAGTTATTATTCCAGACAGTGGTCTATCCAAGACGTTTTAACACGTTTAAGAGCAGGTCCTCATGCCGTGTCTCTCTCTCTCTCTGTGTGTGTGTAGCGTACACAACGCTGTTTAACCGAGTTATACTTATCCAGTACAACGGTGTCTAACCGGAGAGTTATACTTCTCCACCAACGGTGCCTAACAGGAGAGTTATACTTCTCCACCAACGGTGTCTAACCGGAGAGTTATACTTCTCCACCAACGGTGCCTAACCGGAGAGTTATACTTCTCCACCAACGGTGTCTAACCGGAGAGTTATACTTCTCCACCAACGGTGCCTAACCGAGTGAGTCCATGTAGATCACTGCGTCCCATGGACGCACTAGTGTTGTCATGAATGCGTCCTTTCGCAATATGGTGCGTCAGCGACGCAGGACGCAGGCCTACGAGCATCTCTGTAAGTTGTATGTATCTTTCTGATGCTTAAGTAAGAGTCCCTCTTGTGGTTAAAGCTGATGTCCAGTGATTTTGCGGCCCGGGTTTAAATCCCACGCTATGAGCTTGTAAATTCCATGCGGAATGTCCAGTTTTTGTTACCACAATATAAAAATACTCTGTTACAAGTAAAAGGCCTGTGTTAAAAATGTTACTGAGTAAAACTACAAAGTACTGGCATCAAAATATTTTCAAACATTTTACACAACAATGTATTTTCAAACATTTTACTGTGGTGTAAAGTAACACATTACATTACACAAGTACTGTACATAAGTAAAGATTTTAGGTTTTTTTTTTTCTTTACTGGACTATTTCCCTCTCTCTCTCTTTCTCTCTACTTGTTATGCAGAAAGTCCTCTTTCACACGTTATGTCAAAATCGTCACCTTATTAAACTAATGGCCTAAGTCATTTTTTGAGGAAATTATATTTTTGCCTAAGTCAGGTCCTCATGACACTGGCCACCTCTGGTAAAATCGCCTATCTCCTAATTGAAAAGGATCATGCTGTTCACGCCCCTTTTAGTATAATGGCCTAACTCCCTAGTGTGACTTAGGACAAAATAGGCCTTTCGTTTGGCCTAAGTCACATGTTTTTGTGACTTAAGCCAAATTATTTACTGATTTAGGCCATTTTGTAATTTGTTTTGCTTTTTATTTTGGCCTAAGTCAGATTTAATCCTATTTAAACCTATTTAAATCTCTTATGTTACATAACTGACAGACAGTGTTATTTCTATTTAAATAGTCATAATTTGTTATAAACATTTTGGGTGAAATGATTAAGAAATATCATATAGTTTTGTTCTGGATCAGTTTTTTATTTTTCCTGAAAACCTTGAAAAAATGACTTAGGCCATTAGTTTAATAAGGTGACGAAATGTAAAATAGCAGATCTACAAGCTCACAACGTGTAGCTTAGTTCTGCTATTTTTAAATAGACAACTTTATATAAGGTTAATGGTTAATGTATGTTTTGTAATAATAATCAAAATCTACAAAGTAACTAAAGTTTTCAAACACTTGCACATCGTGTGTGTGTGTGTGTGTGTGTGTGTGTGTGTGTGTGTGTGTGTGTGTGTGTGTGTGTGTGTGTGTGTGTGTGTGTGTGTGTGTGTGTGTGTGTGTGTGTGTGTGTGTGTGTCTGACTGTGCAGTGTGTGGGCACAGACAGACAGACAGACAGTAGGGGGAGGTAGGTAGCAGATAGCAAAACCGGTTATGTTAATGATATACTGTGTAGCCTACACTACAGTATTCCAAATAAGCTGAGGAACTCTGCTATCAGGTTCCCCTCCCCCCTACAGTACCTCTGTCCCCACCACACCGTGGAACCACACATTACTGCCGGACCCCCGACAGTAACTCTGAGGACCCTCTAGGGGTCTCGGACCTCCTGTCGAAGACCCCTGATTTAACACTCTCTCTCTCTCTCTCTCTCTCTCTCTCTCTCTCTCTCTCTCTCTCTCTCTCTCTCTCTCTCTCTCTCTCTCTCTCTCTCTCTCTCTTCTTTCTCTCTCTCTCTCTCTCTCTCTCTCTCTCTCTCTCTCTCTCTCTCTCTCTCTCTCAAAATGGGGGTCCGCGGGCTAATAAGTGTCAATTTGGAGGTCCTTCACATGAAAAAGTTTGAGAACCACTGCTCTATATCTCCCCCCCTTGCACTTTGGCTAATTAATATTGACTGTTGTAAGTGAAAAGGTTAAGAAATGTTCAAAAAGTTTACTTTATTGTTTCAGTTTCTGAGAGGCTGCAGCCAGTGTGTGCAGTTCAGATTTATGTTGTTCCTGTAAGGATAATTATTGTTCCAATTCCAAATATGGAATCTGTAGCAGCAAAATACTTAAAAAGATAAAAACTGTTTTCTATTGTTCCATTAAATTGGATTCAGTTCTAAAAGGCTAAAAACTGTACACGTCTTTTTTTTGAGGGGGGGGGGGGCACGGGGAAAGTAATATAAAGTAATATGTAATATATTACTCTTGATTCCAAGTAATACGTTATATAATATTATTACTTTTCAAAGGAGTAATAAGTAATACAAGTAGGTAACATATTACTCTCCTAAGTAATATAGCCCAACACTGATTATAAAACATATACATTAACCACTTTAGCCCTATATTATACCACGGCCATTAGAAAATAGACGATCTACAAGCTCGTAGATCGGCTACTTTCAAACATTTCAGTACTTTTACTTTTGGTACTTTAAGTATATTTTGATGCCAATACTTTGTACTTTTACTCAAGTAACATTTTGAACACATGCCTTACTTACTTTTTTAAAATACATTTTGATACCAAGCGCCATCTCGTGGCTGGACGGCCACACTACACTTTCTAATCATTTCAATGGGAGGTGCCAAGAATCTGTGGGCGTCAACTTTGAAAAGTACCTAAAGAAACCTTTGAAAACCTCTGATGTCCAATAGGTGGCCGTTTGAAGATCGTGCATGAATGAACAGGTGACCACTGTAGTTTAAACTATTGTCGTAACACCATAATGTATCAGTTGATCTGCAAAGGAACTGAGTAACTAAAGGTGTCAAAATTGCGTATGTAAGGGGCACAGTCGGTAGCGCTGTCGCCTCACAGCTAGAAGGTCCTGGGTTCGATTCCCGCCGGGGACGCTATGGGCGTGTTCTCTCCTCCATCATCAGTGCCCATACCCTAGGTGGGGTTGGTGAAAGGGCCTTTCTGTGTGGAGTTTGCATGTTCTCCCCATGTCCCCTAGGGTAGGTACCCTCACAAAAATCATGCAGTAATCCTGGTCACTATACTGCCTCCCCCTGGTCAGCCGGGGCGGCTGATGGAGGGGAAAGGAACTGGTTGGAATAATGTGTTCCTTCCACGCGCTACGTCCTACCGGGGAAACTCCCCCCTGTCAGGTGACAAGAAGGCTCCTCATGCATTGAAGGAAGCATGTTCAAGTTCAAGTTTATTATTCCCCAAACTGGGAAATTTATGTTACAGCAGTTAATAGGAAACTCCAAGACACAGTAAACGTACGTACACAAGACAAGACATAAACATAGACCTGGACATGATCACAAGATCCAGATAATAATAGCAATTAATACCTCCTCCTGCTTCCATTATTGATGGCACGAATGGAAGAAGTACAAATGAGATTTTGTACCTTTTGTTTTTAGCTGCAGGGGTCTTTAACGTTTGGCCGGAAGGCAATAATTCATATACAGGATTTAGGGGATGAGAGCTGTCCGCTCTAATAGATGATGCTTTCTTAAGCATCTGCTGGTCATATATATGAACTCAGTTCGGGGCTCTCCCCAGACTGACAGAGGGAGAGTAGCGCCCAGGATTACATGCTTAGGCAATTGGCACTGGGTGAAAAAAAAATGGGTTGCGTATGTAGTGGAGTAAAAGTATTAATTATACTGAAGTAACAGTGAGTAATTACGGTACTTTCCACCCCTGAATATAATACAGTATTGTGCAGTGCTGAATTGACCAGTACTACTGCACCATGTCCCATTGAGCCTGAAGACTATGATGAACAACTGAAACCTATACCTGGGTTTCTATTCACGGCTCTCCTTTAGAAGCTACACTTATGAAATATTTCTGTGTGACTTTGTTGTTTGTATTCATTCATTCTTCCTGCTCTCTGAAAGACGTCGTATTGTGTGAGTGAGAGCGGGTTGTCCTCGGTTTTCTCCCGTTTCGGCGTCATCATCACTCAAGGGCATTTACGGTTGCAACAGTTCACTGAGGTTTGATTGACTGGGGAGACAGTCACACAGAGGACAGCACAGAGGGAGGCAACTGGGACACACCCAGATTACCCAGCGGGAGAGGAACGCACGTGATAACACTACGCTGTAAAAGCCTGAGTGTTCATTTAACCCGTTAAGACCGGGAACGCATACTGTGTCATTTTAGATTTTCTTTTGCCTATAACCATTATTTTATACTTTTGGCTATTCAAAAATAGCAGATATACAAGCTTGTAGCGCGGCTTGAAGATCTGCTATTTTTTGGAAACATTTGAATATATATATATTTATTTTTTAAGCGAACATTTGTAACTGAAATCTTTGCTTCTGGGGATTCTACAAATGTCTTCTAAAACCTTTTTTTTTGATAAAACGTATGTTGCTATATATCAGTGGTTCTCAAACTTTTTCATGCCATGGACCCCCACAATTATATGTATTTGGCCGCAGACCCCCATCTCAAAATATGTTGTTCCAGGGACCCCTAGAAGCAAAGACAGAGAGAAAAAAACAAACACAACAAAAGGTAATCTCGCATGCAGGCTTCTATGGTCACACATTCCTCATCATCAAAATGAAAAAAGGGATTGCACCTTTAAACGTTCCTATTCCCTGTATTCTCATAAAATGTCGTCACATGAACAACTTTAAAAAGAAGGAAAAAAACATCAAAAAGAAGCCTCACACTTTCTCAGACGGCTGGTTTCCCCCCAGTGGGCTGAAACGCTGTCTGTTCCCAGCGGGGGGGGGGCCTCGCATGCACTCGTGTACACACTTGCAGATGCACTCCATTGCCCTGGAGACATATAATGGCACATATTGTGAACAACACATACCGTATAATGATCTTTTTCATGAGCTGATTATTATCACCATGTATTTATTACTCATCCCTCAATTGTCACACAACATTATGTGTGTCATCTGTTATGATTCAATACAATGTTGTGTATGCAAACACACGCATGCATGCACACGCGCTCACATACATATAATACACAATGCATTACCAGTGGTGGAAAGTAACTAAGTACATTTACTCAAGTACTGTACTTAAGTACACATTTTAGGAATGTTTACTTTACTGGAGTATTTCAATTTTTCTATATTTTTACTTTTACTCCACTACATCTCAGAGGCAAATATTGTGCTTTTACTCCACTACAATTATTTGACAACTTTAGTTACTAGTTACTTTGCAGATATGAACGATTACATTATAAAACATACATTAACCAATTTAGCTCTGTTTTATAGCTAGGCTATTTGAAAATAGACGATTATATAGCCGCTAAATAGCCGCTATTTTCAAACATTTTGCCACTTTTACTTTTGGTACTTTAAGTACATTTTGATACCAATACTTTTGTACTTTAACTCAAGTACATCTTTAATTTCGGACTACTTCTACATTGCAGTATTGATACTTTCACTTAAGTAAAACATTTGAGTACTTTTTCCCACCCCTGCATCTGTTGTATATGATACAATGTCCTGTATGCAAACACGCATGCATGCACTTGCCCTCACATACAATACAATACATAATACATTACACACACACGCACGCACGCACGCACACACACACACACACACACACACACACACACACACACACACACACACACACACACACACACACACACACACACACACACACACACACACACACACACACACACACACACACACACACACACACACACTTTGAATGTACAGTTTTCTATTAGTCATACAACATTGATTGTAGGGACCGCAGGGATATAGGGACGTACAGAGAGAGAGAAATGAATGAGGTGACCCTGAACCTCAATCTGTTTGGTATGTTGTCCACGAGCACTGGAGCTATAGAGGGCCCTCTCTCTCTCTCTCTCTCTCTCTCTCTCTCTCTCCCCCCTCCCCCCCATGTTTACAATGAAAAGGTGCTCAGACTGTGAGGGAGCGGCCAAAGAGTGGAGAGAGATCCAGTCAGGTTCAATTATGGTCCCTTGTAGTTTTCTCGGAGGTTGTGCCGTATAGTGCCTTTAAGAGGGGGGGGGGGGGGGGGGGGGGGGATCGATGAGGTGACAAATCGTAGTGGACAGCAACCCCTTTTATATGCTGTATCGATGCTCGGGACGTGTCACCGTGCGTGTGTGTGTGTGTGTGTGTGTGTGTGTGTGTGTGTGTGTCCGTTTGGCACACACACACGTGTCCAGTTGTGGAAAGTAACTAAGTGCATTTACTTAATTATTGTACTAAGTAGAATTTTTAGGTATCTGTACTTGACTTGAGTATTTCCAATTTTCAGTACTTTTACTTCTACTCCACTACATCTCGGAGGCAAATATTGTACTTTTACTCCACTACAATTATTTGAAAACTTTAGTTACTTTGTAGATTTTGATTATTATTACAAAACATGCATTAACCACTTCATCCCTATATACATTTTGGCCATTTGAAAATAGCAGATCTACAAGCTCACAATGCGTCGCATGATGACGCATTGTGAGCTTGTAGATCTGCTATTTTCAAAGGATTTTTATACATTTGAAAACTTGAAATGGGACATTCTGCATAATGAGTACTTTTACCTCTGTTACTTTAAGTACGTGTTGATTCCAATACTTTTGTACTTTTACTCAAGTACATTTTGAATTCCAGACTTGTTCTTGTATCAGAATATTTTTACATTGCAATATTGATACTTCTACTTAAGTAAAAAATGTGAGTACTTTTTCCATCACTGTTGTGTCACACACACGTGTATCTGCCTGCGAGTGTGTGCATGTGTTTGGTCACGTGTGTGTGTGTGTGTGTGTGTGTGTGTGTGTGTGTGTGTGTGTGTGTGTGTGTGTGTGTGTGGTATGCATACATACATAAACCTACAAAGTTTCCCCCATTTATGGTAATTGAATGCTTTGGTCCATTTGTGTTTTGGTGGTTTATTTTCTGCTGGTGGGTTTAATGGCTTGTTATCTGTCTAAACCTGTTTTTAAATGCTTCCTAATGGCTCTTCAAACGCGTCACCCACTGACGGTCACACAGTTTTTCTTGTTCGGTAACGTAGTCCCCCATCAAAGCCCCTCCGCTCGGAGGCTTTTTTCAAGGTTACTCTCCAATTATCCAGCCCACACTGTCATATCTCTGATAGCGGCTGTGTTTTATTGCCGTGGAAAATCGTCAGCTTGCTCACTTTTATTGGGCTGAAAACACGTAGCAGAATTAATTGACCATCTCTTTTTTTTTTATGGAAAGAAGGAGCTCTAGTGAATCTGTCACACAGGACTCTTAATTGAGTGTCTGTACAGATGGAAAGAGCCCCAGTGAGCCTATGACAGGACTGTTGTGTGGATGCTTCCTCCATGGACAGACCTATAGCCCACTTAGTGATGTTAATAATTAATCCAGGGGTCTTCAACAAGGCGTCCGGGACCCCTAGGGGGTCCTCAGAGTTACTACAGGGGGTCCGCCAAATCTTTGTGTGATATGATTTAATTTTCTCACATTAACCACTTCAACCCTAGCATCCCTTTTCTGAGGAGAACTTTAGCCAAAAAATAGCCGATCTACAAGCTCACAACGCCTCGCGCTGCGAGGCGTTGTGAGCTTGTAGATCGGCTATTTTTGGCAAAGAGGTTTAGGTGTAGAGGGGAAAAAAGAGCAGACCAAGTAAACAAAAAAAGTTTAATCTGAAACTCAATTGTATACAATATAGAGGGGGTTCCTGCTTCATCTCTCTCTCAGCTAGGGTGTCCTTGGCCTGAAAACGTTGAAGACCCCTGAATTAATCTATAATCGATTCATTGCCGTTAAGAATTTACTCAATTAAATGTATCGAGTTTCAATTAAATGAAAAAAGAAAAATTGAGATTTTTTTTTTTGCGTTAATGTGTAACATTTTTTTCACACCATAGTTACAGGTATGGTGTGTGTGTGTGATATGAAATGTGAGCTTACCATAATTACAGTAATCCTTAATCATATTCCATCATATTCAAGGGCTTTTGGAGAGAAATGCGACTCCATAGCGCACAGAGGGGAGGGGTGTGTGTCTGTGTCCAGTGTGTGATGCTTGTTGACGCTCGTTAATGTTATTTACATAAAGGCAATTATGTTTCTGCGCTCATTTTCGGTTTCGGACAATAATGTTCCTTTTGGTCGTAAAAAAAATGCTGCTTATCAATTAATCGATCGAGCAGGTTATCACCTATCAATTAATTAATTAATCAATCATTTGCATCCCTATTTCCACTGGATCAGTGTTTCTCTTTTCATTTTTAAGGAAGGACCCCCATTTTGATATGCATTTAGGCCAGGGACCCCACTATGATTTGTATCTCTGGGACGACAGTCGAAATCCTCCATGTTAATATAACTCTGAGAGTAACAGACCCCTAAAAGTCAATTTGGTGCCTATTAACTATCAATCATTTAGCTGGGGACCCCCTGGAACCCTCTCAAGGACCCCTGTGGTGCCCAGGACCCCACATTGAGAACCAGCGTGCTAGATTGGAGTTAAATGAACACAGATTGTATTGTGCAAGACAATGAATTGTCTTCACAAAAAATAAATGAAAAAAAGCTTTCATTTAAGGAACTGTGTCATTTTTAGATTTGAGCTAAAAAGCATTATTTTACACTTTGGGCTATTCAAAAATAGCAGATCTACAAGCTCATAGCGCGGCACCGAGTGCCGCGCTACGAGCTTGTAGATCTGCTATTTTTGAAAAAACGTGAACATTTGTGCAAATCTTTGAATATATGTATTTTTAAAGCGAACATTTTTAACTCAAATCTTTGCTTCTGGGGGGTCCCTGGAACAAGATATTTTGATGGGGGTCCGCGGCCAAATACATATAATTTTGGGGGTCCTTGACATGAAAAAGATTGAGCACCACTGATATAGAAACATGCGTTTTTCAGAATGCTGTTGAGATTTAGGAGACATGTAGAATCGGCTTCAGGTCTCAATGGGTTAAAACAGACAGTTGAAGACTACCTCATTTTGTACAGAGCCGTTAGGAATCAATATACAGTAGTCTCATACAGTACGTGGTCGTCAGTGCAGTCCCCTACTTTGCATGCTACTTGCATTTCTAGGTCACTGTTGAAAAATACATTTTATTCTCTCAATGAGAGTTTTTACCTGGGCGGGTGAAATTGTAGCCTCCAAGAATGGAACACTAACATAATGTATGACACTTTGAGTTAAAATAACACTGTATATTACTGTCCCATGCCATTCTCTCTGGCCAAGGATAAGTTATGCATCCATATAATACTGCTCATAAGAATCCTAATCCTATAACGTCAATGAAGCTTGCCACCTCCCTCCAGTCTGAAATCACTTACAGACATAGTAAAGGAGGCATATACCACATTCAGCCCTAGATGACCCACTTTTACAACACCTCTGTTGCATAAGGTTCGGTATTTCCCCGTCGCTTCTACTGTATGCAGTAAGTAATTCAATGGCTACCTTGCAAGAATATATTTAGGGGGGAAAAATACCGTACACAATTAAAACACAACACAAAGCTATAATTGTGGAGTTTGCCAGACTGACAAAATGATTTAAATGATTACCCTGAGTGTTAAATCATTCAGTGCCAAATTTATTTCTGGCTTTATCACCCCTGTGCCAAGGCCAAAAATACATTGTAAAAAAAGGTGCTTAGGACCCGAGATACAGCCTTTTTCAGTAAGAAGTTAAACAAGAAGTGAATGGAGCAGCAAATCTTCAAATCATGATATTTTGGGCTCTGAACATTTAAAAAAAATGTTTTAATGGCGTCGGCGACGTCATTGGCACTGAATGAGTTAGGGCTCTTATTAAGGCCCCAAATTATTATATTTGTTTCACCTGAAGACGGAGTGCCTCGGTATTTTGTCCCTACAGTCTGCCTCACCACAAGCAGAACTTTGGGTTTCTTTGCTTCTACTCCTATACCTGTTCCACTGAAGAGCACCTGTTTTGAGCCACTGTGATTGAACCCAGGCAGGCAGCGCTTCCTTTTGTTTTGATTTGATTTAAATGATAATTTCACCATTTCACAAATAACCTTTGTAAGATCTCTATGGTTCTATACAGTACCTCAACGTCTGTGCGGTTCTGCCATTCATCTAATGTTGGTTTTCTTTATTGATAGAGTACAGTAGTCTGACAGGAAATGGGGGGAGAGATGGGGGGGTGACACACGGCAAAAGTCGTCGGGATCGGGAGTCAAACCTGCGACACGCTGTCAGGCTGGATTACCAGCCTAGGTGCCCAGATGGTTACGCCAACCGTCCGGGCCATTCATCTATTGCAGGGGTCTTCAACAGGGGGTCCGGGACCCCTAGGGGGTCCTCAGAGTTACTACAGGGGGTCCGCCAAATTTTTGTGTGATATGATTTTCTTTTTTACCTTAACCACTTGAACCCTAGCATCCCTTTTCTAAGGAGAACTTTACCAAAAAATAGCAGATCTACAAGCTCAGGCGTTGTGAGCTTGTAGATCGGCTATTTTTTAGCAAAGAGGTGTTTGGTGTACAGGGAAAAAAAGAGCAGACCAAGTAAACAAAAAAAGTTAAATGGGAAACACAATTTTATACAATATAGAGGGGGGTCCCTGCTTCATCTCTCTCTCTCAGCTAGGGTGGCCTGAAAACGTTGAAGACCCCTGATCTAATGTTTTGATGAAACAAGTGATTACAACTTTCCTTTCCACTTCTTTCCTAACAGCTTTATATGGACACTGTAAAACACTGACATTAACCCTCTCCCTCCTTTTGTCTGTATCCTCTGCAGGAAAGGAAGAGTACGTCGCCACCTTCAAGGGATCCGAGTTCTTCTGCTACGACCTGTCCTCCAACCCCATCCAGAGCAGCAGCGACGAGATCACGCTCTCGTTCAAGACGCTGCAGCGCAACGGCCTGATGCTGCACACGGGCAAATCGGCCGACTACGTCAACCTGGCGTTGAAAAACGGAGCGGTCTCGCTCGTCATTAATTTGGGGTCCGGAGCCTTTGAAGCTCTGGTGGAGCCGGTCAATGGGAAGTTTAATGACAATGATTGGCATGATGTCAAAGTAACCAGGAATCTACGTCAGGTAACAGTACAGACGGTGACGGCAGGGACGTTAGTGAATTCAGGGACGTGCACAGATAGACTCTAGGTGGTGCTAGAGCACCTGCCCTTTGCCCTCTTGACCAGAAGTGCCCTTTTGAAAAAAAGAAAAAAAAAAGTTTTTTTTTTTTTCAGTTTACAGCAGGGGTCTTCAACAGGGGGTCATCAGAGTTACTACAGGGGGTCCGCCAATTCTTTATGTGATATGATTTTTCTTTTTTACCATAACCACTCGAAACCTAGCATCCCTTTTCTGAGGAGAACTTTAGCCAAAAATAGCCGATCTACAAGCCCACAACGCCTCGCGCTGCGAGGCGTTGTGGGCTTGTAGATCGGCTATTTTTGGCAAAGAGGTTCAGGTGTAGAGGGAAAAAAAGAGCAGACCAAGTCAACAAAAAAAAGAATAATTTACTTGAGCACCTGCCCCTCAAAATGTCTGTGCACGCCACTGAGTGAATTAATTAAAAACAAATTTAAATTGAACAATTTGAACGTTATTTTTCCAATTAATTTTAATTGGATTAATACAGTCACTTATTGGATTATTTTGGGCGGAGATAAAACGGTGCCACAATTGAGCAGGGACATCTTAGAGCTTGATCAGCTAATATAGGAATTGCTGTTTCACACAGCGTTTCATTCAAACCTTCAAAGACATTACAGTACATAACATCTAACATATTATTACTTTTCAGGTTTGCATTCTGTAAAAATTAATATTTTTTATGCATCAAATAGTTAACATCCAAACTAATTACAACAATGCATCTGCTAATCTATTTTCTAAAAATTATTCATTACATACTAACAACTTTTATGTCAATTGCAGCAGGTTGTCACACAAATCGGTCACTGTAACAAGAATTAAGTTGACAAATCTCGCTATTACAATGCAGTGTTTTAACGAGTTTCCTGTGCAGCTTAAGAAGAGCATACATTATGATCACATTGTCACATAATAGAGGATTTAGACTTTACACTGATGTAATTGAAAAGATTATTAGTCACCGAAAATTCAATGCTGGTGGAGATCACACAATGTGTGTGTGTGCGTTATCTTTCAGCATGGCAACAAAGTAGCTCTTCACTGTCACATCTGAAAGCATTCAGGATTCAAGATACAGATATTGTATTTGTCACATTCTCATACAGTACATGTGTTGTGAAATGACTGCTAACAATGTACATGGTGATACATGCAATATACATGTGATACATGTAAGGTAAGCGGTTATAATACTGTACAAGTAAGGTGCTAAGTAGTTTGGGAGGCTTCGGCTCAAAGCCTGAACGACAGGGGCGCGGCCATTGCGTTCTGATTCAAATCAACAGCCAATGAAGAAAAGGGGGCGGGATCCACATGCAGTGTGGGTGTTGCGTGTAAATAGGAGCGACGGGAAGCAATTTCCCCTTGAGAAATTTCGGCCGCCATTGTTGTGTACTGCTGTTTGCCTCTCGTCGGACTTTTTAGACGAGTTGCACAGCTCTCAGACCGGTAAGAGGCGAGTCCGCTCAGATTCTGTCCCGTTGGTATGCGAGAGCTGGCGAAAACTTCTGGGAACTCAGATTAGGTGCTAAGTAGTAATAAGTAATAGTGTAGATAGAAAATATTAGTTGGCCTAATAAGTAAGTGCAAAGAAACTGCATCAAAAATACAGCATCACCAACACAATATGTGAACTATTTTGTGTGTCCAGAATTATTTCTTTCTTTCTTACTTACTTACTGTAATTATGCATGAATACATGCATATGTAGGGGCGGCCATAGCTGAGTGGTTAGTGAGCCCGCCTAGGGAGCCAGAGGCCCTGGTTGCCCCAGGTTCGATTCCAGGCCAGTCCAGCATATGTGTCGATGAAATGAAAGCAAGACTCTTAACCCCTAATTGCTCACAGGTTCTCATTGGAAACAAGACCGCAAGGACTTTCATGAACGACCTGTTAAAAGGAATTATCCTTACATGACTGATAATGTTTTTCAGTGAGTTTGTGTTAGCAGAGTTCTCAAAAACAGAACATTTTATCTTTAGACGTGTTCCTGCTCATATGTGGGGGAACTGTTGCGCTTTTATCTTCCCCTCAATTTAAAACTAAAACAATACATTTTGGATACTGAGCTAAATGATTATTTGTAAACGCATTGATTTGGCCAAATCTGGACCTCCAGTGTACTGTATGTGTGAAACATGACACCATGCATAGCAGGTGCATGCTGTGTTGGGGGGTTGGACCAGACTCTCGTCTCCATCCTCCTCCTCCATCGTGTGTCAGGGGGGGGGTCTCCTTTGCTTTGTCTCATTTCAGTAAAAGTGATCCTAAAGTTCATCAATAAGACCAAAAAAAAGGAGGTACAGTATTGTATGAGAGCTGAGGAAATTGCAGAAGAGTGGGGATTGGTTACACCATCGAAAAAAAGAAAGAAAAATAAATTAAATACAAAACAAGAAAAGTAAAGAAACAAAGCGAAACAAAACAAAAGAGGAAGCCTTGAAAAAAACGAACTTGACTTTTCGTTGAAGAGGGTCGATTGTAGTGTTGCCAGATTCTGTGCGAGAAACAAGCAACCAGGTAGATCTGGCAACCCTGGTCGACTGATGTGCTTTAGGCATTTCTCTCTTTATGAGCCATGTCTGTGTCTTTGTCAATCATATCCTTTTTGTCAGGGGCTGGGAAGCCGCTCCGCTGATCACTGGGCGCACATATACTGTAGATAGAAGAACGTGGTGCAAAAACACACCATGAAGAACTGAGGGGAGTCACACAATTCAGCTCTGGCACCAACATGCGTGCCAGAGCAATTTTTGTTAGTTTCTTTGTTTTTTCTTTTCTTGTTAAAACTTATTTTGCCCTTCCTTTCTCTTACTCGTTACTAACATGCTTTGAAAAACAACGACTAACCCGTCATTCATGGAATGTGTCATACTTACTACTAACCCAGAAACGTTTTTTTTTGGACGTTCTTTATTAACAAATGTACTAACAGTGGTGGTTCCATCATATATATTTTTTGAGTAACGGTCGTTATTCTGTTCACAGTTTTTAATTTCCTTTCTCCCCCCTTTTCCACAAAGCACTCAGGCATTGGACACGCTATGGTAAACAAACTACATTGTTCGGTAGATATTCATTCCTAATTGTTTCTTAGTTTGGGTTTGCCGTGTGTTTTTTTCCTTTCTTTCTTTGTTTTTTTTTTTTTTTTAAACTGTAGACGTCATTTACCCAAAAAAAAGAGGGGGAACTTGCGGTTGGTACTCTTCTTGCTTACCTTTTTGACTCCTCTTTGATTTCTTCAATTTCATCCATTTGGTTTCACACCCTCCTTATTTCACCTGTTTCCTGTCCAATTCTGTTTGATCCACCTTTTTAGGAAGCATCGTTTCGAGTCCTTTTGCATCAAGCAGTTGGTTAGACAAGGAGGACGTTCTCTCTCCTGGCTGGCTGGCCCCTCATGATGCACCATTGTGCTCAGCCAGTTTCTATATTTCCCATTCACTTTGCATGGCATGCACTTTGAATAATATGCTACACTAGCTGCTGCTCCCATTTTGTTCACATCTCTGAGCTGTGTTTTTTTCATTCTGTTGCTTCTCTGCAGTGTTGATTTTGACAGCAAATTTTGATAGTCTTTTGAATCAAATTCCATTTAGTTTTAGTCGTATTTTAGTCACCTGAAATGTTTTAGTTTTTGTCTAGTTTTTTGTCGACTAAATATCATAAGATTATAGTCGACTAAATCTACAGTTGATTTAGTCGACTAAAATGTATTTTGGCGGGTCGTGATGTCGTGTCGTAATGGCTGATTGTACACTTGGTTGCGTGCTGAAAATAGCCGATCTACAAGGCCACAACGCGTCGCGCTGCGACGCGTTGTGGGCTTGTAGATCTGCTATTTTCAGAGCGCGACACCTGAGCGCAACCAAACACAAAATGATTTTTTTTTAAACTTTTCTACTGGATCTCTTCTCCACTATTCCCTCACTAACATTTTAGTCTAGTTTTTATTTGTTGACGATATTGTCAGTATATTTAGTCATAGTTTTAGTCATCATAGCTTAGTTTTCGTTAGTGAAAAGGTAGCCGGCGAACATTTTTCGTCATAGTTTTAGTCGACAAAATCAACACTGCTTGTGGTTTTCACTCTGTGCTTTTTGCATGCGTCTGACACAGTGCCCGGTGTCAATTAATCCGTTTTGTAATTCTATTAACAATATGGGGACATTTTCTTTTTGCATCCGACGCATGCAAAAAGAAAACACAAAGGCATGCATGCATACTGTATTTAAAAAAAGAAAAGAAAAACCCTCCATCCATTAACCTACGCTGCAAAAGTGATTACGCTTCTTAATGGCATGTGAGCTCCCTACAGTATCTCTAACCCGATGGCACGTTCTAATTTCTTTTTGTATAAAACTGCTGAACCTACTAATATGTATTTTAGCTGAACTAACCTAGTTAACATTCTACTAACACCATTTTTGTGTCTGCTAAATTATACTTTTGAGTTGCAGCAGGGTGGCAATACTAACACTGTAGTTTGGGCAATAATAATCCATTATTAACAACTAACTAGAATCTCTTTACTCCCTCAAGGGAGGGCTTGCAAGTCTGCTAACTAATCCTAACCTGGACAAAATAACACTAACAATAAAATAAAAAAAAACGAAACAAAAAACAAACAAAAAAAATCCAAACAGACATGAAAATGGGTTTCAGACACATTTTAAGGACAAATTGACCATATAAGGCAACAACAAGAAGAAAAGGCGGCGACTAAAGCCAGCAGTAACAGTAGAGGCTATCTGAGTATATAGCGTGTCCTTTCCCTTGTGCTTTGTTGTCTAGGTGACTATATCCGTGGATGGGATACTGACCACCACGGGATATACACAGGAGGACTACACCATGCTAGGCTCCGACGACTTTTTCTATGTCGGAGGCAGTCCTAGCACAGCCGACCTCCCTGGATCTCCCGTTAGCAACAACTTCATGGGCTGCCTGAAGGAGGTAAACACACTGCTGCTTCTTCTCTCTCTCTGTGCACACTGAGGGTGGTGGGTGGCCTTAACCCATTAAGATCTGTGTGTGTCATTTTAAGATTTCTTTGGCTATTCAAAAAATAGCAGATATACAAGCTCATAGCGCGGCACCGAGTGCCGCGCTATGAGCTTGTAGATCTGCTATTTTTTGCGGAAAAAAAGTCTTGAAAATGTGTGCGAATCTTTGAATATGTATGCATTTTTAACTAAAATCTTTGCTTCTGGGGGGTGCCTGGAACAAAATATTTTCAGTTGGGGGTCCGCGGCAAAACACATATAATTTTGGGGGTCCTTGACATGAAAAAGTTTGAGAACCACTGATATATATAGCAACATACGTTTGTAGAATCCCCCCCAAGCAAAGATTTTAGTTAAAAATGTTAGCTTTAAAAAAAAAACATATATATGTATTCAAAGATTTGCACAAATGTTCACGATTTTTCAAAAATAGCAGATATACAAGCTCATAGGGCAGCACTCGGTGCCGCACTATGAGCTTGTAAATCTGCTATTTTGGAATAGCCAAAGAAATCTAAAAATGACACAAATGCGCTCCCGGATTTAATGGGTTAAGACTCAAGAACAGACCCTGCCACCCACATACACACCCTGTCTCCTTCTCTCTCTTGCTTTTATATATATATACATATATATATTGTGTATATACACACATATATACTCTCTCCTGTGCCACTGAGGAGGCTCCCTTTACCCATTTATCTCTCTCTTGTGCTCACCTTATGTTGCCCCCACACACGTAAACAACTTATACACACACACACACACACACACACACACACACACACACACACACACACACACACACACACACACACACACACACACACAATCACACACTGGGGATTTACCTCAAGGTCTGTGCGTTTCTGCCAGATGCACTGCAGGCTGTTTGAATTTTCATAAGGAAGTCCAGCACTATATACACTACACTGTCATTCCTCAAGGGGAGAACCTCCCCCGGTCCCCCCTCCCCCCCATCCCAATCCCCCCGATATTTCTGTTTGCAGATTCGCTGTCAAAACGCAGTCAAATATTGCACAACATTACATACAGTTGGTTTATACAGTAGCAAACCGGAGCATGCCACAGAAAGAGATTCTTTTTTTGGAGAGAAAATGTTTACGTGTGGTTGGTAGCTGTGTTGTCAGTCCCGATGTAGCTTTACAAACAGCGATTCAATCCCTGGGATAGCTTAGCGCTCAAGGCCTGTACAGTACATCAGTTGACATGAAAGAATATTTTCTGTGTGTGTGTGTGTGTGTGTGTGTGTGCGTGCGCGCGTGTGGTTGTAATATTTCAACATGACCAAAAAAGCAACTGATGCAACTTGCATCGTTCACTTTGCGTCATTCGCATCAGTGCAATTCAACATAATGATATGCCCATGTATGGACTGGATTATGCCTGACAGTGCAAATTGCCATTGTTGCGCACGAAATCCACTGAACGCGCAATCATAAGCACACGGACGATGCTTTTCTTCCGCTTCATGTTAATGAATATTGCCGTTCTCACTGGCAGCGTACAGAAGCTGCACTTGCGCGTGTGAAGATTCTTTTTCTATTTTGGTCTGAAAATAAATTATCCACACGCATATTCACATAGAGACACATAGGGTGACTAGACTAGGGCAGTGAAAGGAACAGCTCCTTCTTACCTCCGGGCTATGGTCGATGCTTTCACCCCTGCCCGACCACTTCTGTCTGCCGCCTCGGGGCGACTGGTTGCCTCGTCGCTCAGTGGTCCTTCTGGCCGATCTACACGGTCACAGCTTTTTTTCTGTTCTGGCCCCACAGTGGTGGAATGAACTCCCCACTGATGTCAGGACAGCAGAGTCACTGCATATCTTTCGCCGCAGGCTGAAAACCCACCTCTTCAGGAAACACTACCCTTCCTCTTCGCCTTGCCTACTTGTTGTTAACTAGTTGTACGAGCTCTTGTTTTATTGAATGTTGTTTATTCGATACACTTATTTGTTTTAGCTCTTGCTCATTTCATTTTCCTATTTGTCTCATCTGTTTAAGAAAGTAGGTAGCTGATATATTGCACTTTAACCTTAGCGCTAGCTAGGTAGTTGCTTGTTTTAGAAGAGAATGCACTTAAAACATCTGTTGATTAGTAGTTTCATTCCCTACCTATGTTGAATGCACTTATTGTAAGTCGCCTTGGATAAAAGCATCTGCTAAATGACTGTAATGTAATGTAGACGTCCTGGTTTGGCTGAGATTGTCGTGAACAGTCGGCACAAACCTGCGTGCACAATAAAGCACGGAAGGAAGGGAGAGAGAGAGAGAGCCTATTTCACCTCTATGCAATAAGTTGGCCAAAGTGACGTGCTAAAAACCTGAACACGCTGATCCTCATGTCGCAAAGTGTTGTCAGCACGGTAACATACATATTGTTTACATATATATATGTACATACATATATATATGATCTCATTGGCTGGAAATGTACAGAAACGGCACAACCTTCGTAAATCTGTCCAGCCACTCAATAATTCATTTGTTTGTGGAAGGAGGATGAGAGAACCCACTGTAGGCTGTCTGACCAACAGCTCTCACATACAGTGCCCCCTCTCCCCCCCCCCCGGTCTATCCCTCCCCCGTCTGTCCCGGCAGCAGAACGTCATAGAAAAGGCCGTTAACTAAGGCAGCGGCCTTAACGAGCTAGAGCCCTAACGAGTTGAAGACGGAGGGAGCTTGGACATGTGGTCCGCAGCCAGACTGCTCATTAAGCAGAGCTGCCTCAGAACTTCCTGAGCGGTTCAGTGCGGACCAGACTATATCAGCTGGAGGTGAGAGACAAAATGTAGGACAGGCGAAGCAGGGGAAAAGAGAGAGTGGAGAGAGAGGAGAGGAAGATGAGGGGGAAAAGGCGGAGGGGGGCGGGGTGTTGGGGATAACTTTTAGAATTAATCCATTTGGACCGGGAACCCATCTGTGTCATTTTTTAAATTTCTTTGGACTATTTAATAGCAGATATACAACTCATAGCGTGGTACCGAGTGCCGCACTATGAGCTTGTACAGTAGATTTTTGAAAAATTGTTAATATGTGTGCAAATCTTTGAATATTATGTTTAAAGCGAACATTTGTAACTCAAATCTTTGCTTCTGGGGATTCTACAAATGTCCTCTGAATGCTAAGTTTTTTGAAAAAACGTATGTTGCTATAATCAGTGGTTTTCAAACTTTTTATGTCAAGGGCCTCCAAAATGATGTATTTGGCCCCGGACCCCCATTTCAAAATATGTTTTTCCAGGGACCCCCCGAAGCAAAGATACAGTATGAGTAAAAAATGTTCGCTTAAAAGATATAAATTCAAAGATTTGCACAAATGTTCACGATTTTTCAAAAAATAGCAGATCTACAAGCTCATATCGCGGCACTACGCACTTTGAGCTTGTAGATCTGCTATTTTAGAATAGCCAAAGTATAAAATAATGGTTTAAACTGGTCGCACAGATGCGTTCCCGGTCTCAATGGGTTAAAAGATAAATGAATGGATTCTTCTGCAGCACCGTGGAGATTTACCTGTGCAGATATCTTGGCATGTCCCCGGTGGATTCTCAAGTAAATGATTTTTTTGGGTCAGAATTCCCATTAAAGCCCCCAAAATAAATATAATACTGTGTGCTTTGAAAATGCACTGGTGGAGGAGTAGAGGCAGATAAGAGAAGTTATGGGCCATCTGGTAGAGGAATGAATCAGTCTCTTATTCCCCACCTCTCTCTGTCCTGTCCCTCTTTCTCTCTCTCTCACGCTGGGACAGAGAATGCTTTTAAACATGCATAAACAAATACCTGTACTGTAGTACCTGCAGTGTAAATATCAGGACTATACTGTGTACTGTATGTATAGGTACAGGTATGTGTGTGTGTTGGTTCTAGGCTTCTCTTGTAGGTCTATCAGACTCCTTGAGTTATAGGCAGGGCTTTGTGAGACGTTTGTGCTGGACTGTGCGTGATATTTGTGCCGGGCGTTTTTCAAATGATACAGTTGTGTGTACAACAATTCAATTCAATTTTATTAAAGTGTCAAATCACAACAAGTTGTCTCAAGACACTTTACATGTAGAGAAGAGACCCGACAATCCCACCCTGAACAAGCAATTTTTGCGACAGTGGCAACGAAAAACTCCCTATTAACTGGAAGAAACGTCAGGTTCTAGGGCGGCGGCCTTCTGCCTCGACCGTGTCGGGGGAAAGAGGAGAGAGAGAGAGAGAGAGAGGGAAAGACAGAGGAGAGACAGAAAGAGATACAGTGCAAGTAGTAGCAATAACAATAGTAGCACATATAATAGTGTAAGATATATATGATAGTATAATATAGTACAGCAATAATGTGTATATAGTATATAATGGTATAATAAGAATGTTAAGATAATACACAGTATATATAGTATAGTGGTGTAGTGCAGTGTAGTAGAAATCCACGGTCGTGCTCCATGGAGAGGCCCGGTCCGCAGTCACAGTCTTGAGCCGCAGCTGGGGGTCCGTAGTGACAGTCCATGGACCTGCGACGTGTTCAGACTAATTAAGACCAATTAAGACTAGGACGGCCGTCCTATATTATCTATAAAACCACGAATCCCCACATATGGAGTACCCTGATGTCATCAATATGTCGTCATAGTACTGACATCATAGACTGGCCTGCTGGATTAGGCATGCCTGACACGGAACTCCATATATGGGCATAAAAGGGACAGATAGACAGGTGCGTACTCTGACACGGATACAACGGATATTGCATAACCGGGTGGAGCATGCGTTTCTAACTTGCATCGTTCCCGAGTAGGCCGGTAAAACGTATAAACATTTTGCTCAAAGCAGAATGTTTCCGGTTTTATTTTAGTTGCTAATAATGCATTTTGCACCATGATAGGTTCACCAGATTGATTATCTCTCAAGAACAGATTCCGAGCTGTGCTACTGCATCTGTTAGGAGGGCCATTCAGAACGTAGTGAACATTGGCCTACAAGTGGGCGGGCCTTAGATCAGGAAGCAAGCCGCACTTTACCCAATCAAATGTAGTGGTCGGGATTTACAGCTGTGCGTTCGTTTTCTAACGAACGCCCAAACTCATTCAACAAGGGCGTCCTCGGAGCCGACAACATCATGGAAAGCTAGTAACATTTTAACTTGTTCTTCCATTATAGAAACAAGTGGGCTTATAACCAAAACGATCCATGTTCCGTTGGAGAAATGTTGTTAGTGTTCTGTGGGAGAAATGTTGTTAGTGGGAATGAAAACGCCCCCGGTGTTCCGGTGGGGCGCCCCCACTGGAAGTGCAGGGCTGAGGGTGGACCAAATGGGCCAAGTCCCTGTCATCAACATTCTATTTGACGGCCCCCCCAGAGTCAAATTCAAAGGAAAAAAACAGCAGAGGGCACTGTTTTTTTTGTTTGTTTTTTTGACGATGGGTTCCCAGATTGCCAGATCGGTGACGTCACACGGCCTCAGAGTTTGAGGAAGTACAGAGAATCTCCCCCACCTCCAATGGAAGAATGTGAAAAAGACACTGGTGGCAAGTTCTGTTTCTGTATAGTCATACCTCCCCAAGACAGGCTAACTGTAGAAAAAAAAATATTTTTTGAGTGGAGGGGGACTTTAAGTCCTACTCAGCGTTTTTTATCCCCTACAGTATATGCTGGCTGGAGTGATGTCCTGTTAGTACATTGATAGCCTGTCAGCATCATTCTCTCTGGTCTGTTTGATTAGCCAGACGATCCTCTGTCCTCAGGTCAACCTCCCTGTGTGCCCTGCTCTCTAAAGATGATGACATACAGTACAGTAGAGCTCTTCATGGCGTGTTTTATCATAATCACTCGGGGGCGGGGTGGAATCGGCACTATTACCTCTGAACTCGGGTCTGTCTATCATTATGTGTAATACCCGAGTGGATCCGAGAAGACTCGTAGTATGCCTGCTGTGTGTGTGTGTGTGTGTGGCTGCACTAATCAGGAGAGAAACGCAATGAAGTGCTGTTTAACTGTGTGTGTGATGTTTTAGACAGACCTAGGATCAGGTTAGTGCAGCAGCGACATGAATGGCTGTGCATCTTGTGTGATGTTTTAGGCCTTCAGCCTTTCACTTCCGATGGTGCGACTATGTTTTCATTCCCACTAACAATATTTCTACACGGAACACTAACACCACTTCTCCCAGCTAGAGAACATGGATCGTTTTGGTTATAAGTCCACTTGTTTCTATGATGAAAGAGCAAGTTAAAATGTGAATATCTTTCCGTGGTTTTGTCTGCTCCGAGGACGCTATTGTTAAATGAGTTTCGGTTTGTTTCTAGTGGGGAAGGATCGGCACACACGTAAATCCCGCCCACTACATTTGATTGGGTAAAGCGCGGCCTGCCTCCCGATCTGAAGGCACGCCCACTTGTAGGCCAGTGCGTACGCGATATGACGAACCCCCCCGACAGATTCAACCGCAGAATCTGTTCTTGAGAGATTAGCCTATTGCAGCGCAACAAAAACAAGTTGGTGGTGCGCACCACCATACTACAAGGCAAGCCAGCTGCCAGGCTGATTTGAAAACACTGCTGTGCAAATCACCTCTGACGAGGTGAAAGTAAAGCTTTGATCATAAAATGGTCAGTGGTCAAAAGGTCTGCTATTAATTAATAGCAATAAGTCCACATTTATTTACAAAGAAAACCTTTCTGTCACACATATTAAATTGATACCTCTGCGCATATGTATTTATTTTTTATTTTTGTAGTTTCATATGCGCTTTTTTGAAGGGGTGCCTGCAGGCTCGGGTGTGTAAAATCCCGGAAATAAACGGGTTTCGGAACACATTTCACCGGTCCAATTAGTGTCCGGGTCTGTAAAAAAAGTCGTAACGGCTCGAAATCGGACTAACTTGTCACGGGTCCACCCGGGTTCGGTTTTGTTATTTGAAAAAAATCTCGGAACGGCTCGGAATCAGATCAGATTTCCATGTCGGTTTCCGGTCCGTTCTTTTTAGACCCGTGAAGAGCTTTACGGTGCTGTAGTAATGTTACCTGCTCCATACAGAACAGTACTGTAGCAGTATTTACCCTGCTCCATACAGTATATAGCAGGGGTGATGCAACTTTGATGATGGAGAGGGTCACTATATTTCCACACTCACTCCAGAGGGCCTCATTGTATATATACTGTCGGGCAGACACGTCTTATCTCCGTACTTTAACTCGCCATTCTATGTCACACAAAAGTAGCAAAAATAGCAGATCTACAAGAATCTGCTACAAGAAAAATAGCAGATCTACAAGAATCTGCTACAAGAAAAATAGCAGATCTACAAGAATCTGCTACAAGAAAAATAGCAGATCTACAAAACGCGTCGCATTGCGACGCGTTTTGAGCTTGTAGATCGGCTATTTTTGCTACTTTTGAATTGGAATCCAGATTTCTTTTTGCCATTTTTAGATTGGTAATCCTGAAAAGTATTTTTTATTTTTTTATTTTTTTTACAACTTTATTTTAGAGTTTTTATGTTACATACACGTATATACACGTACAAAAGTATAGCATTTTATACAAAAAAAGAGATTGCGTTGATATAACATACAAGACTATATAAACACACATACAACCCCCCCCCCTCCCCCCTTAGGCGAAATGTTTTTTTTTTTTATTGAATTCCAAATGCATTTAGTTATACTTTATAAACTTAAATACAAATACGTTGGACATAAAAAAGACAATATAATTTTAACACTAGTCATTAAGCTACTAATATAGACTGAAGTAATTAAAGCGGGTCATATTTGCATGTTTGGAATTGTAACAGCTGAAATCAATAATATAACAGTATTCCGATATTAACCTGCGGGCCGCATTAAGTGAAGGTGGGGGGCCGCATGTGGCCCCCGGGCCGCCAGTTGCCCATGTATGTTATATAATATAAAAGTAGCAACGTACCCTGTTCCATACAGAACAGAGCAGCACAGTAGCAGTAATGTTATCCTGCTCCATACAGCATAGCAGTAGCTAGTGGTCAAAAAGCATCGTGCCGTAATTGATGGGAGAAATGCCATGTGATTGATGGCCGCGGTGCCATAGAGGTACGTGGCTGTATTAGCTTACGGCGCTCCGCTATGAGATGTCCCCATATGAGCCTGTCCCTGTACTGCAGATGACAAAACAAACGGTGGCACCGTAATAGCTCAGATGTCACAGCCCGAGCTTGATGACAAATTAGTGCAGCAGCAACTAGACTCACTGCTGTGTCCTAGCTGCAGCAGTGGTGGGAAAAAGTACTGACATTTTTTACTCAAGTAAAAGTATCAATACTGCAATGTAGAAATGCTCTGTCACATGTAAAAGTCCAGAATTCACTTGAGTAAGAGTACACAAGTATTGGCATCAAAATGTACTTAAAGTACCAAAAGTAAATGTACTCATTATGCAGAATGTCCCATTTCAAGTTTTCAAACGTATAACAAATCTTTTGAAAATAGCCGATCTACAAGCTCACAATGCGTCGCGATGCGACGCATTGTGAGCTTGTAGATCGGCTATTTTCAAATGGCCAAAATGCATACAGAGCTGAAGTGGTTAAAGGAGAATTTTGGACTAAGGTTTTCTTACCTTTTCTATGATGTTATATCTTAGGATGAATGGTACAAAAATTTCATAACTCCATCCCAGGTCCGCCACAGCTTAAAACGTGCGCGGATAGGCCTTGCGTTAGATCGATCACATATTTTAATAGCTTTTTTTTTTTTTTTGTGAGATCTGACGTTCATAGTGACAGAACACTATGCAACCAAAAAAAAAAAAAAAAACCTAAGTCTCGCTAGACGAGATTGAAATCTCGAGATTTCAATCTCTCGAATTATGAAATTTGTCTACTGTACCATTCATCCTAAGATATCATAACATCATAGAAAAGGTAAGAAAACCTTAGTCCAAAATTCTCCTTTAATGTAGGTTTTGTAATAATAATCAAAATCTACAAAGTAACTAGTAAGTCTTCAAATAAGTGGAGTCGAGTAAAAGTACAATATTTGGATCGGAGATGTCGTGGAGTAGAAGTAAAAGTATTGGACGTTGGAAATACTCAAGTAAAGTACAAATACCAAAAAATTACAGTACAGTACTTGAGTACTTAGTTACTTTCCGCCACTGCAGGAGGCCCATATGGCTGAGAGAGCGAAGCTCCTTTGACTCTGAAAGGTGCCCTTTTGTCGTGACTCCAAGAGAATTGATTGTGGTTCATTGGTTGGATGTCTGTTTGAGTCCTCCAGTCTGTACTGTAGGACTAAAGTTTCCCCTGCAGCCAGAGAGACAACTCCTCCTGAAGCCAACCTTCACAAAGATAGCATCCTTTCTGCAGGGTCCTCTGCCAATAGATCCTTGTCCAATTGCTTCAGTCTTTTTCCCCCCTCGTAGACAGTACAGTAGATGTATTTCCATGCAGTCTCTAGTAAAAATTGCATTTGGCTCTTTGTCAGAGATGTGGATGTTCTTCTTCTCCTCTGAAAGGATTTATTTTTAACCCGTTAAGACGGGGAACGCATCTGTGTCACTTTTTCATTTGAGCTAAAAAAAACATTATTTTACACTTTTTGGCTATTCAAAAATAGCAGATATATAAGCTCGTAGATCTGCTATTTTTTTTAAATCGTGAAAATGTGTGCAAATCTTTGAGTATATATTCTTTTAAAAGCATAAACAGGAACTCAAATCTTTGCTTCTGGGGGGGTCCCTGGAACTAAATATTTTGAGATGGGGGGTCCGCGGCCGAATTCATATCATTTTGGGGGTCCTTGAAAATGAAAAAGTTTGAAAACCACTGATATAGAAACATACGTTTTTTCAGGAAACCGTTTTGCAGAATCGGAACCTCAGGCCTCAATGGGTTAATGCGGTATATCATCGCTGTCAGGCAGAAACCTTGTACCTCGATATTTCATTTTTTTTAATGTTTTGTTCATGAATTAATGCCTTGTTTTTTTGTACAGTGCTTCATTGTATGACAGTGGAATGCAAAAGTAGCGAAGATAGCTGATCCAGTCTGTGGTTTTTATACATATTTAACCCATTAAAACCGGGAACGCACCGCTGTCATTTTAGATTTCTTTGGCTACTGGTATAGTGGCACGGCTCTCTAACGAGCACCATGGTAATTCCCATAAGCCACTTTAAAAATAGCAGATCTACAAGCTCATATGAGCTACAGTATGAGCTTGTAGATCTGCTATTTTTGACACACTTGTGCAAATCTTTGAATATATATATTTTTAAAGCGAACATTTGTAACTCAAATCTTTGCTTCTGGAGGTCCCTGGAACAACATATTTTACAAATGTTATCTTACAAAGATTTGCGCAAATGTTCAAGATTTAACAAAAAAAAATAGCAGATCTACAAGCTCGTAGCGCGGCACTCGGTGCCGTGCTATGAGCTTGTAGATCTGCTATTTTTGAATAGCCCAAAGTGTAAAATAAATGGTTATAGCTAAGAATATTAAATGACACAGATGCGTTCCCGGTCTTAATTGGTTAACCAATGAAAAGTATTAACACGAGCGTGTGACTAAATAATGGCTGCATTGCATCCATTGAGGTTCTCTTTTTCCATTTCCTGAAAAGTAACAGTTTTGGACATACAAGGTTTTTGTATGTCACTATCCTAACAGCGAGGATAGTGACTCTTGAAAGTGATGATGGAAGATATACTGCAGATAAAAATAATCTTTGTACCGTTAATTAATTAATTCATCCACCTCTGCCAGTGTTTTTACCTTACTTTGATGATCCACAGAGACACACAGAATAGAAGCCACGATGTGGACACGGATGTAAACAAAAGGGTCTCTTGTCATTGTAACCGCGATCGTCCGTTCTGTTGTTATCAGCAGTTGAATATGGCTTGTTTTCACCAAAAAAAAGCAGTTTGGGAGAAGAAATCCGAGCTAATGTATTTTTCTAAATCTCATAACATGGGAGTGGACAGGGTAATTTTTTGGGGATGACGTCATTTCCGGCTCTATCATTCTCTCGCAGTCAAGGCATCATTCATAGGTTGGCGAGAGAGCGCCCTCTAGTGCATGGGTTCCCAAACTTTTAAGCCTGCGACCCCAAAATAATGCGACCATTGACTCGCGACCCCACCTAACCCTGGAGTTAATTTATGCACATAAACTTGCACGTTCGGTGCGCATTTGTAATGTCACAGTATTACAATGGTAAAATGTACTATTTGTAATCATTTTTAGATTGTATTTCATCCATTTTGTTGAATAATAAAAAATAAAAAAAAACGACCCCACCGCCAGTGTCCCACGACCCCAACTTTGGGAACCCCTGCTCTAGCGTAATCACTAAAAACATGATTTTTTTTTTAATGGACGCATATATGCGTCCTTGCCAGGCAAGTGTTGGATTTGAAAGGATTTGGCAGGCAATGTGTTAACGGTGCAGGACAATACAACGTGTCGTAAAGTGCTCCAGGAAGCCAGTGAGCTTTGCCTAATTGTGATGTGCTGCTCTGACCCCCCCCCCCCCTGCCTTCATGCACACCGTTGGACACAGTAGACGAGGATTCAGTGATAAAACACGCTCCATGTAAAAGCAGTCCCACAGGAGGTGTCCCTGTTTTTACTTTTTCAGGTGAGCTGTTGTAGTAAAGCGTGACGGAAAAAAGCAGGAAGCGGGAGCTTTGTTTTTCCTGCTTTACTGTGACTCATTCACTTTGCCTTTTGTCAGAAAACAAAAGGTTCACCATTAGGAGTTTTGACATCTAAATAAACGTTGCACACTTTATCCATACCTGTGTCTAGTCTACCAATTAGCAGAGCTTTGAGGATGCTTTGTCTAAAAAGCAGTGGTGGCAAAAGTACTCACATTTCTTACTTGAGTAAAAGTATCACTCCTGCCATATAGAAATACTTTGTTACAAGTAAACGTCTGGAATTCAAAATGTACTTAAGTAAAAGTATTGGCATCAAAATGTACTTAAAGTACCAAAAGTTAAAGTACTCATTATGCAGAATGTCCCATTTTACAAGTTTTCAAATGTATAAAAGGTATACTAATCTTTTGAAAATAGCAAAACTACAAGCTCACAATGCCTCGCGACACATTGTGAGCTTGTAGATGGGACTATTTTCAAATGATCGTAATATATAGGGCTGAAGTGGTTAATGTATGTTTTGCAATAGTAATCTGAAGCAAACAAAGAGTCCTGCACACTGCTCTTTCTCGGCAGCCTCTTTTATTCAAAATGACAGATGTTTCGGTCCCACTGGACCTTCATCAATAATAATAATAATCTACAAAGTAGCTTGTTTTCATATATTATAGTAGAGTAAAAGTACAATGTTTGCCTCTCAGATGTAGTGGAGTAGAAGTAAAAGGAACTACTCCACCAAAGTAGAAATACCTCAAAATTGTACTTAAGTACAGTACTTGATACTCATGCATCAAAGCAACTAATTAATGGTTAAATTACATCACCCAGTAAAACCTTACAATACGGTAAACATACAGGAGCAGTAAAACGTGTACAATAAAAGCCATGACAGTATAATAATAGACATTTTAGTTAATCTTGTGTAATGGGCCTCTATGGTGTACTGTGTTATACCAGCATGCTGGTCTGCTGTGCAGCACGGCGCCACAGAGGGCCATTTATACTTTAGCCGCGCACCGGTACGGCGCACCCCGAAAATAGCCGATCTACAAGCTCACGACGCGTCACGGCCGTGACACTTCCTGAGCTTGTAGATCGGCTGTTTTCGGTGCGCGACACCGGCGCGCCAACAGAAGCACAATGCGGTGCTTCGGAGGTCACAGTGCTAATGCACTGCACTTAGTCAAGCATTCCCTGTACCAACGCCCGCGTGCTTTATACACATCCTGTGGGATTGCCCGTGATTATGGGCCAATCATTAGAGGGTTTTTTAAAGTCAAAATGTTCACTTGAAGCACATTTTACGGAAATTCACACTTTCATATTGCTTAACCCACAAAGACCGCGAACGCATCTGTGTCATTTTATTGATTTTAGCTCTAATCATTATTCTATACGTTGGGCTATTCAAAAATAGCAGATATACAAGCTCATAGCGCGGCACCGAGTGCCGCGCTATGAGCTTGTAGATCTGCTATTTTAGAAAAATCGTGAAAATGTGTGCAAATATTTGAATATATATTTTTTTAAAGGGAACATTTTTGACTGAAATCTTTGATTCTGGGGGTCCCTGGAACAAAACATTTTGAGATGGGGGGGTCCGTGTTCAAATGTTTTCTAAATCATGATCTATATAAGTGGTGCTCCAACTTTTCCATGTCAAGGACCCCCAAAATTATATGTATTTGGCCGCGGACCCCCATCTATAAATATATTGCTCCAGGGACCCCCAGAAGCACAGATCGGAGTTAAAAATGTTCGCTTTAAAACACGAATTTTCAAGATTTTTCCAAAAAATAGCAGATCTACAAGCTCATATGCTATGAGCTTGTAGATCTGCTATTTTTGCATAGCCCAAAGACACCTTAAAACGACACAGATGCGTTCCCCGTTCTTAATGGTTTAATGGCTCCGTCCTTGAAGCCTCAGACTCCTTGCCGTCTGTGTATACCGGTCGGTGTGTGAATGCATGTGTGGACACACTTGACTAATCTAAATGTTCTTAAATGGCTTTCGGGAGAGGTACATCCATCACTGGCAAGGCTTTTATTCTAATCAGAGGCTCCAGCAGAGGCCTTGATCAGCAAATTTTACCCCCACAGCACACCTGCAATGTGGGCAGCTGCTCAGCCTCATCACTCTGCATCCCACTTTCCTCCCCCAGGGGATGGGAGGCCTATACCTGAACCAATATGCTATTATTTCACAGAGGTATAATCATTCAACTAGGCGACCGCTATCCCTCGCGAAACCTTTTCATTTCAACAAAATGTCTCTTTCTCTACAGGTCAGATTCAATTTAAAAAGTCTTAATTAATTCTTTCTTTGTGCTGTACCCTGTTTGGGGGGGTCTTGTGGGGCACTCATGAAGACAGGTTCTCACGCAGAGCTGCAATGTAGGACTGTCACAATTATTACATAATCGTCTATCACAATTATTTGCGATAATCACAATTATTTTAGCATAATCGTCAAAATTGTTTGTATTTTGAAAGAAACTTCACAATTTTCAAATTAAAAAAAGCCGAAATAGCAGATCTACAAGCATACAACGCGTCACACATGGCGTGTTGTAATTTTGTAGATCTTTTTCTGCTATTTTTCACATGTATAAAATTATTAAGTATATCAATCATTTCTTTGTATATTTAAGTTATTTGTCATATCTGCCCTGTCTATTTTTTTTTATAACAAAACCTAAAAGGCAAACAGAAATTCAATTGTATTCATATGTTCCAATGTTCAATCCCAAAAACACAATGAAGTCGTTAATCAATTACTTGAGTGACAATTAATCGTCAACTTAAATTTGTACCGTAATCGTGACAGCCCTACAGTATGTCCATGTTGTACCTGGCTTTGAACCGGGGACTGCCCATAAGTCCGACATCCCATTACTCCGACTACGTGGCTTCCGCGTGCCGTTAGGGTTAGGTATAGGGTTAGTAACCGTCGGAACAATGCGCCATCGGAACAATGCCACGGCACCCTTTGAACCATGCATGTTCTACTTACACAGTGTGTGAATGTGTGGTGTGCTCCAGGTCTCCAACTGCTATCTTGTAGATTTCATCACACATTTTAACCCAGATGTATTTCCCTTGCTTTGCGTTGCATTTCACAGTATGCGTTTAGTGATAAATTACTTGCACAGTCAATTTGCAATGCGCTAAACAATATTTGTTACAGGCGTAACACCGCAGCACACACAGGCAACTCTAAACAACAGCAATGATTGTTCTGCAAGCAGAAATACAAAACATCAGACGTGTACCTGTGGTTAAAGGAGTAGGTCACACAAAAAATGACTTATACTTTTATCAATTACACACCCCATGAAGCCTTGAATTCATGGATTTGTTTTTGTCAATAATTTGATGACCTGGTGGAAAGATGCTAATGTATCCGGTAGGAGACTCAAAGTAGACTCTTTGTGTCTCCTACCGGAAATACACCCGGTCATCAAATTATTGGCTCAGGAATGCGACAAAAAACAAAAACAAATCCATGAATTCAATGCTTCATGGAGGGTGCAATTGATAGAAAATAAGTATTTTTTTGGGTGAACTATCCCTTTAAAAGATATCTACATGCTGAATGTGTAGGCTGTAGTTATTTACTGTTCTTCGTCCCCCTCCCTCGCTGTCCAGGTCGTGTACAAAAACAACGACGTGCGGCTCGAGCTCTCCAAGTTGGCGAAGGAGGGCGACCCGAAGATGAAGGTCCACGGCGTGGTGGCCTTCAAGTGCGAGAACGTGGCCACGCTCGACCCCATCACCTTCGAGACGCCCGAGTCCTTCATCGTGCTCAACAAGTGGAACGCCAAGAAGACGGGCTCCATCTCCTTCGACTTCCGCACCACGGAGCCCAACGGCCTGCTCCTGTTCAGCCACGGGAAGCCCAAGCAGGCGCCCAAGGACTCCAAGACGGGCCCCGAGACGCTCAAGGTGGACTTCTTCGCCATCGAGATGCTCGACGGCCACCTGTACCTGCTGCTGGACATGGGCTCGGGCACCACCAAGACCCGGGCGGTCAACAAGAAGGTCAACGACGGCGAGTGGTACCACGTGGACTTCCAGCGGGACGGCAGATCAGGTAAGAGTGCCGTGTGCAATCCTATGTTCTTCACAAAGCAATTTTACCTCTTAAACCCTGTATACTTAGTTTACCGGTGTCCTCCAGGGGTCTATCCTTTCTTCCCTCTATTCAAAATCTTCCCTGTCGTGGAATTCTGAATACGACGATAATACTTTATTGTCAGTTTGCACTGAAATCTGTCTTGCGACCCAGAAACAGCCATGTATGCAACATATAACAGTACACACATTTGACATGACACAAGAAAACAACAAAATACAAAATACATACATAAAGACATGCAAAGACAAGAGCAATGTCCACCACTCAGCCTACCCCTGGCTTATAACTCCTGATTAAGCCTCAATGTCGTCTGATGGACAAAGGACCTCTTCAGTTTGACCTTATTGTATGTAGGAACACTGTATCTCCTTCCTGAAGGCAGCAACCTATATTCTCCATACAAAGCATGGCTAGTGTTTGAAGTGATATTCCTTGCCAACCTTATCATACTGTGAATCAATCAGCAATCGATGAGGCACATAGGAGTCGAGACAATATTCTAGGTGGTGATGATTATGCTTTATATTACATGGTCAGAAGTACATTAACACTCATGTCAGTGATACGGTAGCTCTGCCTCGAGCACAGGGCAGAGATCATTGTTATACTGTTAGCTGCTTGAAGGACAAACTGTACCAAAACAATAGCTATTAGGCCTAGTGGAGACCAGGGGCGGCGTTACGCGGGGGCTTTGGTGGCTATAGCCACCAATGTTTTATCCAAAGCCACCAATAAAAATTAAAAAAAATAAAATGAAAAAAGTTGATAATTTTTTTGAATTATATATCTATAACCCTAACCTAACCCTAAAAACGAAATAAAGTAACAAAAAAATGGAAAAAAAGTACCCAAATCCGCCCAGAACACACCCAGAGCACAAATGCACATGCGCTGTGCGCGTGTGCATTTTGTCCGTTGCCTGGGGGGCTAAGCCCCCACCCTAGTAAAGACCTAGCTCCGCGTCTGGTGGAGACATCTAGGCTCTTACAAGCTGTCAAATATCATAACGTATTGTAAGTATTATAAATGATGGTAAAATATAAAGGTTAGATATAAGCAGCCATATAATTTCTTCCTCGTCGCCTATGATGACATGCCCAGAATAGAGACACTAGGGTTCAAGTGGTTAAGAGGTTCACTGGTATTCAGGACTTATTTTGATAAATAAAATGTTATTTTAACAAATCTGTATGGTAGAAATAAAATATAAATAGCACATCTGGCAGTGGCTGGTGGTGTGTCTCCCTACACGTCCATTGAGAAATGTAGGCCGTGGTGATGGATAGAGCACCCACTGGTTGACAAGTGGTACTGCATGAAGCCCATAAGCACAATATTCCCCTGGGCCAAGAGGTTCTCTCATAAGGCAGACAGACCCGAGTTGAGTGAATCCTGGGTTTAGTACATAAAACGTTATGGATAACAGCTTTAATTAAATCAAATAATTAAAATGTAATTTAAATGAACACTCATAGATTTTTACTGCACATTGGGTGCAGCATTGTTATCACAAAGATAATTGTGGCCTTTTTATGCAGAGCTGACAATTTTATGTTCCTCTGATTGCTGCCTTCTTAGTTTAAAGCCGTGAAGCTTTTCAAATGGCAGGCGCAAGTTATTCGAGCTTGACCCGTCAGTGAAATATTAAGTATAATGTCAAGGTGAGACATTGTTATAAGCCTGACCCCCGTTTGCCTTGCATGCACAAAATGTTAAGCTGGATGTAACTAGACACGCATTTAGCGTTTCAGGGGGAAGCTTGTGTACCACTTAAAAGCCAATAAAAACACAGCCAGTGGAAATTGATCATGATAAAATGAATCTGCTATATAGGAATTTAACTCCGACCTTGTACAAAATGTAACAAAATGGACCTGTATCTCCCAGAGTGTGCATAATATGGAACCAAATGGAACCCTTATGCTGTCCCATTTGTACCCTCTGAGAGTTACATTAACGCTCGGGATTTCACTGTGTATGCTTTGTTGGGGGTGTGGCCGTAGCATGGAATCTGAAGGTAGCCGGTTCGACCCCCGGCTCGCCCAGTATACGTCAAAATGTCTCCGGGCAAGACTCTTAAAGGGATAGTTCACCCCCAAAATGACTTTTTTTCCTATCGATTACTCACCCCATGGATATTTTTTTGTTCATGTCGCATTCCTAAGCCAATAATTTGATGACCGGCAGCGGTTCTGGTAGGAGACACAAAGAGTCTCCTTTGTGTCTCCTACCAGAACCGCTGCCTACCAAATCGGTCATCAAACTATTGGCTCAGGAATTTGACAAAAACAAACAAAAAATCCACGAATTCAAGTCTCCATGGGGTGACTTATCGATACAAAAAAAGTAATTTATTTGGGTGAATTATCCCTCTTTAACCAACTAACAGTTCCACCCGTTCGCTCATCGGAGCCATCTGAGCAGCCGTCAGCTGGAGGAAGCTCTAAAAGCAATTTCGGCCTTCCCCCCCAGGGACCAGGAAATACCCCCCCCCCCCACCCCTTGCCAAGAGGTAGTATTGACCCCTCTGTCCCATCGTGTCCTCCAAGCCCCCGGGTGTTGGACTGCTCCGCGGTCCCCCTTGATTTGCTTATCTAAGCAGCAATTTGTTAGCGTGTGCTTATGGAGCCAAGGCCCTGCAATGTCACGCTGCAAATTAGATATACCCCCCTGACCATGTTTTCCACTCCATCTCAAGAGGTGGAAATTAGATTAACTGTTTCATTACCCCCCTCCCCAAAGCAGTTTGGCGGAGTGAGAGATTTTAACCCATTGAGACCTGAAGCCGATTCTACATGTTTCCTAATTTTTTTCTGAAAAACGTATGTTTCTATATCGGTGGTTGTTCAATCTTTTTCATGTCAAGGACAACCAAAATTATATGTATTTGGCCGCGGACCCCCATCAAAATATTTTGTTCCAGGGACCCCCAGAAGCAAAGATTTGAGTTAAAAATGTTCGCTTTAAAATATATATATTCAAAGATTTGCACACATTTTCACGATTTTTCAAAAAAAAGCAGATCTACAAGCTCGTAGCGCGGCACTGTGCCGCGCTATGAGCTTGTATATCTGCTATTTTTGAATAGCCCAAAGTGTAAAATAATGCTTTTTTAGCTCAAATCTAAAAATGACACAATTCCAGGTCTTAATGGGTTAAATAGAGATATATATACTCGACACTAGAAAAACAATACAAGCCTGTTCACGACCTCATGTCGTACAGTACTGTTGGAGCAATTTTTTGTGTTCTGTCATCCTCTGAATTTCATCAAGTTCTGCTCCGTTTACTCGCCGCTGTATCCGTTTGTCGCTTAAAATTCTGTATACTTAGTTGACCGGTGTGCCCCAGGGCTCTGTACACGGTCCGCTACATTTATTCCCCTCTACAGCAAAATAGTCTTGGTGAAAATACCCTCAATCTACAAGCTCATGAGCTTGTAAATCTACCCGCCTTGCCCCAGAATAGGGGACGCTAGGGGCACTGTTTCTCAACGTCAGGCTCTGGCTACCACCATGGGTCCAAATGGACCCCTACGGGTCCGTTTGGTTCCATTTGTACACCGGCAGAGTTACATTAAAGGGATAGTTCACCCCCATAATGACTTTAAAAACAAGAAATGACCAAAGTCATAATAAAGCCGCATGCGGCAGGCTTTTTGTTGCCCCAATCTTTTCATCGACCTGATTACTTGTTTTTTGGATTGCTTTTTTCTCTCGCCAAACCTGGCAACATTAGCGTCACAGATTAACGCTCTAATGTTTTTTATATAAGTGGTGGCAACATTTTGTGACACCACACGGATCTTCCCAACAATAGCTAAGATTGAAGTCAGTGTGAACATGGCCAAATAATAACTTAATAGCCAAACTAGGTCTAATGAAGCACGCTAGCATTTAGACTAACCCTCCTGCCTGAAGCTCTCTCCCTTTCTCTCTCTCTGCTGCAAAGAAGGAGAGGCGGGTGCTGCAAAGCGCCGTCTCCCCATTGGCTTAAAGGGGGGGAAGTGTGAAGGACAGCCAGGACAGCCAATGACAAATAGGTGTCAAAGGAGGAGAGGCGGGTGCTGCAAAGGACCGTCTCCCCATTGGCGGGAAGTGTGAAGGACAGCCAGGACAGCCAATGACACTTAGGAGTCACTCAGGTGTCGGACTAGGACTAGTGCTGTCTGTAGAGCCGCTAACTTTCAGCATGCGGCTAAAAATACAGCCTTGAATTCATGGAGATATCTTTGTTTTTGTGACATTCCTAAACCAAGAATTTGATGACCGGTGGCTGCGGCCCCGGTAGGAGACTCAAAGTGTTTGAGACCGGAGACATTAGCATCTTTCAGCCGGTCGTCAAATTATTTGCTTAGGAATGCGACAAAAAACAAAGAAATCTCCATGAATTCAAGGCTTCATGAGGTGTGTAATTGATAGAACATCTTTTTGGGTGAACTATCCCTTTAACACTGAAGAATTTACAGTGTAGATTGGGGTCCCAGAGGAGGGGGGTCCTCAAATCGGGTTCCTAATGCATATCAAACTGGGGGTTCTTTGAAATGAAAAAAGGTTGTGAATCTCTGCACTAGGGTTCATTGTGGTTAAATATCATTTCCAGCCCTGCTGTCATCTGATTGAGGTGAGGTGGCTCGATGGTGTATTGAGTCGCCTGGCTTAATAACATAATAGTGGGTTTGCAGCGGTAGTGGCCGACCTATCAGATAACACCGGGCGACAACATTGAATCATTGTAACCAAAACCGCCGGAAATCATGTGCGGTTTAATTAGATTCCACCCATTATCCCTCTATTGCTCCCATCACCCACACACACACACACCCAAATACACACACACACACACACACACACACACACACACACACGCACACACACACACACACACACACACACACACACACACACACACACACACACACACACACACACACACACACACACACACACAGGCGCGCGCCTGTATTACGATACTTGTGAGGACAAAAACATTTTAGGACGTAAGTTTCATGATCGCCATTTAATTTATTTTGCCATTTAATCCTAGAACCGAAAGTATAGCCAATCTACAAGCTCATGAGCGTATTGGTTTGTAGATCTGCTATTTCCAGTGCACGACACTGACTCACAACTGAGTAACTCTAATCGCAACCCCTAGACCTAACCTCTAAATGTCTAATCCTAATCCTAACCTCTAAATGTCTAATCCTAAACCTAATTTATAAATGTCTAATCCTAAACCTAACCTCTAAATGTCTAATCCTAAACCTGACCTCTAAATGTCTAATCCTAAACCTAATTTATAAATGTCTAATCCTAAACCTAACCTCTAAATGTCTAATCCTAAACCTGACCTCTAAATGTCTAATCCTAAACCTAATTTATAAATGTCTAATCCTAAACCTAACCTCTAAATGTCTAATCCTAAACCTAATTTATAAATGTCTAATCCTAAACCTGACCTCTAAATGTCTAATCCTAAACCTAATTTATAAATGTCTAATCCTAATCCTAACCTCTAAATGTCTAATCCTAAACCTAACCTCTAGATGTCTAATCCTAAACCTAATTTATAAATGTCTAATCCTAATCCTAACCTCTAAATGTCTAATCCTAAACCTAACCTCTAGATGTCTAATCCTAAACCTAATTTATAAATGTCTAATCCTAATCCTAACCTCTAAATGTCTAATCCTAAACCTAACCTCTAGATGTCTAATCCTAAACCTAATTTATAAATGTCTAATCCTAAACCTAACCTCTAAATGTCTAATCCTAAACCTAATTTATAAATGTCTAATCCTAAACCTAACCTCTAAATGTCTAATCTTAAACCTGACCTCTAAATGTCTAATCCTAAACCTAACCTCTAGATGTCTAATCCTAAACCTAACCTCTAAATGTCTAATCCTAAACCTAACCTCTAAATGTCTAATCCTAAACCTAACCTCTAAATGTCTAATCCTAAACCTAATTTATAAATGTCTAATCCTAAACCTAACCTCTAAATGTCTAATCCTAATCCTAACCTCTAAATGTCTAATCCTAATCCTAACCTCTAAATGTCTAATCCTAAACCTGACCTCTAAATGTCTAATCCTAAACCTAACCTCTAGATGTCTAATCCTAAACCTAACCTCTAAATGTATAATCCTAGACCTGACCTCTAAATCATTGGTTCTCAAAGTGGGGTCCGGGGACCCCCAGGGGTCCTTGAGGGAGTTCCAGGGGGTCCCCAGCTAAATGATGGATAGTTAGGAACCAAATGGACCCTTATGGGTCTGTAACTCTGAGAGTGTACAAATGGAACCAAATGAACCCTGACGGGTCCATTTGGTTCCATTTGTACACTCTCAGAGTTAAATTAACTAACGATTTTACAATATAAATTGGGGTCCCAGCAATCGAAATGCCATTAAATGGGGATCCGTAGCCCTAATGCATGTCAAACTGGGGGTCCTTGAAATTAAAATGGTTGAGAATCACTGCTAGAGCCGTAAAAATCTTCTCTTATGGGGGTCCCTGGCATGTCTTTTCAAATGGGGGTCCGCGGGCTAATAAGTGTCAATTTGGGGGTCCTTGACATGAAAAAGTTTGAGAACCCCTGCTCTAAATGTCTAATCCTAAACCTAACCTCTAGATGTCTAATCCTAAACCTGACCTCTAGATGTCTAATCCTAAACCTGACCTCTAAATGTCTAATCCTAAAACTAACCTCTAAATGTTTAATCCTAAAACTAACCTCTAAATTTCTAATCCTAAACCTAACCTCTAGATGTCTAATCCTAGACCTGACCTCTAAATCATTGGTTCTCAAAGTGTGGTCCGGGGACCCCCAGGGGTCCTTGAGGGAGTTCCAGGGGGTCCCCAGCTAAATGACGGATAGTTAGGAACCAAATGGACCCTTATGGGTCTGTAACTCTGAGAGTGTACAAATGGAACCAAATGAACCCTGACGGGTCCATTTGGTTCCATTTGTACACTCTCAGAGTTAAATTAACATTGATTTTACATTATAAATTGGGGTCCCAGCAATCGAAATGCCATTAAATGGGGATCCGTAGCCCTAATGCATGTCAAACTGGGGGTCCTTGAAATTAAAATGGTTGAGAATCACTGCTAGAGCCGTAAAAATCTTCTCTTATGGTGGTCCTGGCATATCTTTTCAAATGGGGGTCCGCGGGCTAATAAGTGTCAATTTGGGGGTCCTTGACATGAAAAAGTTTGAGAACCACTGCTCTAAATGTCTAATCCTAAAGCTAACCCCAACCTGAATCTTTTCCTAATTGTAATGGTTTTATCCACAAAACAACCATGTCTCTTGTGAGGTTCTCACAATGTCTGTTTCTGAAATTGTATTATACTTATTTTTTGGTCCTCACGGTTATAGTAATACACGCACACACACACACACACACACACACACACACACACACACACACACACACACACACACACACACACACACACACACACACACACACACACACACACACACACACACACACACACACACACACACACACACACACACACACACGTGCGCTCTCACACACAAGCACACACACCCGCACACAGGAAATAACCCTCTTTTTTGTGGGTCTGGCTCTCCACTTGCCTCTCTCTCTCTCTCTCTCTCTCTCTCTCTCTCTCTCTCTCTCTCTGTCTCTCTCTCTCTCTCTCTCTCTCTCTCTCTCTCTCTCTCTCTCTCTCTCTCTCTCTCTCTCTCTCTCTCTCTCTCTCTCTCTCTCTGTCTCTCTCTCTCTCTCTGTGCTCTGCCTAAGTTTCCATGGAAACAGGAGGTGGTCTCCCCCAGGACCCAGACAGTTACTGCACAGTGCTCTATGCTGTGCTGTTCTCTAATGACGTTTTGGGCAAACTTTTTTTTTCTTCTCCTTTTCTTTTTTTTCTTCTTCCCCTCCTGAAGGGAAAAGCTTGTGCACACATATCGTCTCTGTGTCAGGCTGAAACCTCACATCTACAACACTTTTCAGGAAATTGGGGGTAGAACCAGTTTTCCACTTGGATCCAATGTCGATATTATTCGTCCACAAGCTCTTGTTAATACTTTAAAATTTAAAGTATTAACAAGAGCTTGTGGACGAATAATATCGATACCAATTTAATTGGTTAAATATGAATAAATCCTACAGACAGGCTTAAAAGGATCCCTGACTACAAAGCCAAATATTATGCCTTAATGCATTATAATTGCCCTCTATAACTAAAATTAAAAACACCTTAAATATTTTATTGTCTCCGCCAGGCCGAAAGGCATGGGCAGTGGTGGAAAAAGTACTCACATTCTCTACTTAAGTAAAAATATCAATACTGCAATGTCGAAATACTCTGTTACAAGTAAAAGGCCCGTGTTCAAAATGTTACTTGAGTAAAAGTACAAAAGTATTGGCATCAAAATATACTTAAAGTACCAAAAGTAAAAGTACTAAAATGTTTGAAAATAGCAGAT
Source organism: Gymnoscopelus microlampas (assembly GCF_963454915.1). NCBI lineage: Eukaryota > Metazoa > Chordata > Actinopteri > Myctophiformes > Myctophidae > Gymnoscopelus > Gymnoscopelus microlampas. The sequence goes on from NC_139950.1 coordinate 43,656,904, forward strand.
CTACAAGCTCACATTGTGAGCTTGTAGATCTGCTATTTTCAAATACGTAGCCTATGAATAAAATAGGGCTAAAGTGGTTAATGTATGTTTTATAATATAATAATTCATATCTGCAAAGTAACTAGTAACTAAAGTTTTCAAATAATTGTAGTGGAGTAGAAGTAAAAGTACTGAAAATTGTAAATACTCCAATAAAGTAAAAACACCTCAAAACTTTACTTAAGTACAGTACTTGAGTAAATGTACTTAGTTACTTTACACCACTGGGCATGGGCGAGAGAGTATGTTTTACCCCCTGTCTGTCCGTCCGTGTGTCCGTCCGCCCGTGTGTTGTGTCCATCTGTGAGCAGCTAATCGGCACCGTTGGCCCGGTCGCAGCGAAACTGTGCACACACACTCCCTGGATGCCAATTCAGAACCTCTGCCCCAAATGTTTCACATGGGCCTGTTATAGCGCCACCAGGAGGCCGATTTGTGCAAAAATCTAATTTTGATATTACTCCTTACAGATTTTATCCAAACGTCATGCAAATCGGTACACAGTATCTCTATAGTCATGTGATCAACACGGATCTGTCCCATTTCCCATATTACATCCTGATTGGCTAAGGTTGGCTTCCAAAGTTTGCAGGATTGTTCGTTTTGAACAAAATACCTCAAATCATGAACGCAGCTTGTGATTTCCGTGAAATTTCACATGCACATTCCCACTAGGCCGAGGAAGAAATGACACCCTTTTCACAATGGCCTGTTATAGCGCCACCAGCAGGTCTAATTTAGCAAAACACATTTTTGGAACAAAATGCCTCAGTGTCCGATTTCCGTGAAAGGCCTAAGAAGACAAATTACATCATCAACTTGTGACGGGAGTTATGTACATAATGTACTATTTCTAAAATAAATACAATATTTAAGGAGATTTTAATTTTACATTTTAGTTGTAAAGGCCAATTATAATGCATTAAGGCGTACTTGGCTTATTAGCCAGGGATCTTTTTAACACTTTAATAGCAAAAAAAAAGCTGATCTACAAGCTCACAACGCATCGCAACGTGTTGTGAGCTTGTAGATCGGCTACTAGGGCTGTGAATCTTCTGCTATCTCACGATTCGGTTTGATTTCCGATTCCTAGGGGTCATGATTCTGATTTTTTTCCGATTTTTTCAAAACAAACGATTCTCGATTCAAAAACTATTTTTTTCCGATTCAAAACGATTCTTGATTAAAAAACATTTTTTTCCCCATTCAAAATCGCTTTTTCCCCGATTCAGCCCAGAACATGCCACTTCTCAAAAATGTCATTATTCAATTCAATTCAAACCTTTATTTATTCTCGAAAGACATTGAGGTTGCCCTCATTTGCAGTGTCGTCGAGATACAGCACAGTACAACATCAATACAACATCAATATTCATATCAATGATAAATTCAAAACAAAAACAAAATTAAAAACAGTTACAGACATTTGTGGGTAGATCTGCAATCAAAGATTTAAATTATATTATACAAAAAAATATATATATTTTTTTAATATATATATATATTTTTTTGACAATCGATTCTGAATCGTCCAACATGAGAATCTCGATTCGTATTCAAATTGTTTTTTTTCACACACCCCTATCGGCTACTTTTGTGAGACACTACTAGTATGACAAAGTAGGGCTTTGTCAGTTGAAATATGGAGATAGGAGGTTTCTGCCAGACATACCTCGCACCACATGCTGGAGCAAAAGAGGAGAAATGGGTTTTATGAGGCTCTTTAATGTGGTCACAACCCATGTAATTAGATCTGTAGCGTGCCTGTCACCCACACACACACTCCACACGGCGTCACAGTGTGGACATTACATTGGAACAGTCACTAGCCCTCTGTCTCCACAGTCTCAGAGCAGAGAACTTGTCTTCCTGGGGAATAGATGTTCCAATCTACCGCCGTTAGAGACTATAAGACTAATGCCATTAGACCACTGCATGGGGCTGTAGTTTTTTTCTTCTAAAATGTCTGAGGGCCATGTTGTAATGTCATGTATTTGACAGTTGAAACGGCACACATAGCACAGCGCGAGTAGCATTACATGGTTATTACACATTGACAATAAACCTAAAAGCAGTGGTGTAAAGCAGTGCTTCTCAAACTTTTTCATGTCAAGGACCCCCAGATTGACACTTATTAGCCCGTGGACCCCCATTTCAAAAGATATGCCAGGGACCCCCATAAGAGAAGATTTTTTACGGCTCTAGCAGTGATTCTCAACCATATTTAGAGGACCCCCAGTTTGACATGCATTAGGGCTACAGACCCCCATTTAATGGCATTTCTATCACTTGGACCGCAATTTATATTGTAAAATCTATGTTGTCAATGTAACTCTGAGAGTGTACAAATGAAACCAAATGGACCCGTTAGGGTCCATTTGGTTCCATTTGTACACTCTCAGAGTTACAGACCCATAAGGGTCCATTTGGTGCCTAATCTATCATTCAGCTGGGGACCCCTTGGAACTCCCTCAAGGACCCCTGGGGGTCCCCGGACCCCACTTTGAGAACCAATGGTGTAAAGAAACTAAGTACATTTACTCAAGTACTGTACTTACGTAACATTTTGAGGTACTTTTACTTTACTGGAGTATTTACAAATTTCAATACTTTTACTTCTACTCCACTACGGTTATTTGTGAACTTTAGTTACTTTACAGTAGATCTTGATTATTATTACAAAACATACATTAACCACTTCAGCCCTATATACTGTACATTTTGGCAATTTGAAAATAGCTGATCTGCAAGCTCACAATCGCGACGCATTGTGAGCTTGCAGATCTGCTATTTTCAAGAGATTTTTTATACATTAGAAAACTTGAAATGGGACATTCTGCATAATGAGTACTTTTACTTTTGGTACTTTAAGTACATTTTGATGCCAATACTTTTGTACTTTTACTCGAGTACATTTTGAATTCCGGACGTTTACTTGTAATGTAGTATTTCTGTATTGCAGTATTGATGCTTTTACTTAAGTAACTCATTTGAGTACTTTTCCCACCACTGCTTAAAAGTCTTCACCAGTTAAGCCCTATTTCTATTCACTTTATTGTACAATAGTGTTGCATGACGAAAATAGCCAATCTGCAAGCTCACAACGTGTCGCATTGCGACGCACGGTAAGCTTGTAGATCCGCAATATTTGACAAATGTATTCTAAAAATAAAATAGCGATGCCAGATTGAAAGTGGCATCTTTTGATTTCAATTCATAATATCTATTTTCATGTTCAGCGGAGCCTGCCTGCTCCCTGTTATTATGACATAAAACACATTTTTATGCCTCGTATAAAGAGTATATATGTGCGTCATAAACGGAGCCCTGTTCTCTCCTGCTGCGCTCAAACCTGTTTGTTCACAGGGAGTGAAAACGTGTGTTATTCATCCCAGCACCCTCTGGCTCAGCCTTTTAATAATCAATGGAATTAACCCATTCTATCTGGGAACACATCTGTGTCATTTGCTATTCAAAAATAGCAGATATATACAAGCTCATAGCGCGGCACCGAGTGCCTTGTAGATCTGCAATTTTTTTGTAAACATCGTAACTTACTCCTGTAACTTATAAATAAGTTACAGGAGTTCTTACTGTATATGGTGTGTGTGATATGAAATTTGAGCTTACCCTAATCACAATAATCCCCGCATATATCGGTATCGGTTGATATCGGTATCGGTAATTAAGAGTTGGACAATATCGGTATATCGGTTATCGGTAAAAAAGCCAATATCGGACAACCCTAAAAAAAAATGATACACAGATGGCGTTCCCGGTCTTAATGGGTTAAAGTAGTTTTCAAAATATAAAAAAAAAAATGTAGTGATAAATAAAAAAGGGAATTCACCTCGCTCTGTACCGTACGGTCCCCGGAGTAAGTGAAGCCATGAAGCGTGATGTGATGCTCAGGCAGAGGGCTGTTTCATCCCGCCTTGGTCTCAGATGTTTTATGTATATAAACACACTGCCAAAGCGTGTCACTCACCAAAGAAACCACACAGCAGAAGGAAAAAGGCCGGTCGTTATTATCCTGCGCCTCATGTCCACTAACGTTCATCACAGTGCATACTTCAGTCAGGATGACACTAGGGGTGGATAATGATCTGATTCCGCCTTCAGTTTAAAACCTGCTCTCTTGGTTGCTGGAAGGCAGCCAGTTAAATGGGACTCTATCAGCTCTCTCTCCAGTCCAGCAGCATCCCACCTAACCAGTCTCAATGCGTTGGAGCCGCTGAGAGACACTCTCTGCTTTTAAGTGGGGTTATGTGGCCTGAAAGAATGCCCTGGGTCACTGATCACAGACATTACATGGTGAACAGCCATCCTCCCCACCCTTATGCACACACACACACACACACACACACACACACACACACACACACACACACACACACACACACACACACACACACACACACACACACACACACTCTCACACACCGCAACACCTACACCCCTACGGCCCACCGACACCCCCCCCCCCCCCCCCCTCATCTACAGAGAATCCAATCACAGAGAGAGATTTGGTTGTATCGCCCCCTAACTGGATTGTAGTAATCCTCACCGTGGAACATGTTGTAGAGAGAGAGATGGGCTTGTGGGGTTAGGGGACGTCATGCCAAGAGTGAAGCCTGGCTGCTGATGGCGGGGAAAGTGTGCTGTGTGGGGGGGATCCCCCCCCCCCCCCCCCCCCCCAACCCCCCCAACCCCCCCCCCCCCCCCCAACCCCCCCCCCCCCTTTGGGCCCCACAGCACTGATGATGAGGATTCCGGGTCAGGTGCAACTTGAATTCAGCGTTGCCAGATCTGCTTATTAAAATTTCCCCGCAATATGTTATTTGAAAATAGCCGATCTACAAGCTCACAACGCATCGCGATGCGACGCGTTGTGAGCTTGTAGATCTGCTATTTTCAGTTAGCTGATGTATATGTTAAAAAGTGCTCATGCGGCCCACAGTTGCTTCTTTTGGGCTGGTTTTCCTAGACCCGGTTGCTTGTTTCTCTCACAGAATCTGGCCACACTGCTTGAATGGCGAGGAGGAGGAGGCGTTTAGCGCTGTGATCTTCCTCATCAACGTCATCGTTATCATCATCATCATCACCTTTGTTATTCACTGACTTAAACATTTTGTATCACTTTGGTTTTCCAGTGGTGGAAAAAAGTACTCAAATGTTTTACTTAAGTCAAAGTATCAATACTGCAATATAGAAATACTCTGTTACAAGTAAAAGTTCCCTATTCAATATGTACTTGAGTAAAAGTACGAGAGTATTCATACCAAAAGTAAAAGTAGTCATTATGGAAAATGGCCCATTTCAAGTTTTCTAATGTATACAAATCTTTTGAAATAGCAGATCTACAAGCTCACAATGTGTGCACCGTATAGATCGTCTATTTTCAAATGGCCGAAATGTATATAGGGCTGAAGTGGCTGATGTATGTTTTATAATAATAATCAACGTCTACAAAGTAACTAGTAACTAAAGTTGTCAAATAATTGTAGTGTAGTAAAAATGCAATATTTGCCTCTGAGATGTTTAGTGAAGTAGAAGTAAAAATATAGAAAAATGGAAATACTCCAGTAAAGTAAAAAAAAAACTCAAAATTGTAATTAAGTACAGTACTTGAGTAAATGTACTTAATTACTTCACACCACTGATCATCATCACCTTTTGTTATCCACCGTGTTCATTACAGTATGTATCGTCGACTTAACGATTTTTTATCACTTTTTTCTTCCCTAGACAATTTGCTGCTTTTGTCTCATCATCATCATCATGCTTTCTATTTTTTTTTCTTCCCCTTGTCTTCTTATCTGTCATCATGTTGCTCTTCTCTCTCATCTCCGTTTCCACACTTTGGTTTATTATCTCAGTGTTCCCATCTTGTTTAGTGTATCCATCCTCCTCCTCTTTTATCCCATTAAGACCTGAGGCCATTCTTAACTCTCTCAGTGCCAATGAAATAAAAAAATATGTTCATACTGTGGCAGCATTCTTAAAAAAAAAAAAAAAAAAAAAAAGTGCTTAGGAAGCGAGATACAGCCTTTCTCAGTGACAAGTGAAACAAGGGGTGAATGGAGCAGCAAATCTTCGGAGCACGATATCTTGGGTTCTGAACATTCTTTAAAAAAAAAAAAAAACTCGGGATAACTCGTGGCTTGGCACTGAGAGAGAATGTTTTTTAAATCTTAACATTTTTTTTTTTATCAAAAAAAAAAAGCTATTAAAAAAAAAATAGCAGATCTACAAGCTCATAGCGCGGCACTCGGTGCCGCGCTATGAGCTTGTAGATCTGCTATTTTCTAATAGCCAAAGAAATCTAAAGTGACACAGATGCGTTCCAGGTCTTAATGGGTTATGTTCTAAGCTTTCACAAAGACACACTTTCCTCCGCCGGTTGCCTTTTGGCTATAAATAATGTTCCAGCCATCATAACGCAGACGTGCGTACAGTACGGACGGACGTACATCGCGTGTTTTAGCGTTCCTTTTTTCTGGTGTCGCCACAGTGTGGTGATGCTGCCTGCCTGGACCCCAGTGGTACTGCATAGTGCCTCTATCCTGACTTAACCCATTAAGATCTGTGTCACCACTTTATCCATAATGTTATACTTATAGGCTATTCAAAAAAATAGCAGATCTACAAGCTCATAGCGCGGCACCGAGTGCCGCGCTATGAGCTTGTATATCTGCTATTTTTGAAAAATCTTACATTCTTGCAAATCTTTGAATATATATATATATATATATATATATATATATATATATATATATATATATATATATATATATATATATATATATATATATATTTATATATATATTTTTTTTAAAGCAATTTTTTTAACTCAAATCTTTGCTTCCTGGGGATCCCTGGAACAACCTATTTTGAGATGGGGGTCCGTGGCCAAATCCATATCATTTTGGGTGGTCCTTGACATGAAAAAGGTTTGAGGACCACCGATATTATAAGTGTAGCAACATAATTTTTTTCAAAATAGTGATTTAGAAGACATTTGTAGAATCCCCCAGAAGCAAAGATTTGAGTAAAAATGGTTCCCTTTAAAAAAATCTCTATATATATTCAAAGATTTGCAAAAACAAAATCACAATTTCTCAAAAATAGATCTACAAGCTTTGCTGCGCTATGAGCTTGTAGATCTGCTATTTTTTAATATCCAAAGAAATCCCCCCAAAAATGACGCACAGGTGCGTTCCCGCTCTTAACGGGTTAACATAGCTTGACTATGTTTACACACACCTCCGACCAGGACTGTGACAAGTGAGTGGAGCGCTCTCTCTCTCTCTCTCTCTCTGCAAAGCAGCAGATGCCTGAAAGATGCTGACATCCTTCTCTTATCTTCCACTTACATCCATGTTGTCAGACGTGCCTCGTTGCAGACATCACGGCACCCTCCCTCCCTCCCACCCTCCCTCCCTCCCTCCTTCTCCGTTCACAAACCTTTACATCTCTCACTGCGATAAGACTCAACCATACAGACAGCATAGCCATGGGATGGGATCGGATGACGGCGTGTCACAGTGACTGTTCACGTGTGTTCATCAATGTATGTGACATGATACGATGGTGAATAGCGCACGACTGAAGGTGCTATAGCCTCCAATATGGTCCAATTTGGACCATATTCCCTAACCCTAAGCTTATAGGGAATGCCCATTCTATTGGAACGCCTTTTCGTATATAATAATAACCATATAGAAACTTAAACATGAATAAGCCTGTCTACAGAGGTCAGTTTAGCATTACATATAAAGTTCACAGATAAGAATACCATAGTCCATATAGGCTCTTATTTATTTTAACAAGAGGGTCAACAACCAGAAACAAGAAAATACATATAGAAATATTACAAAACAGTCTTCATTTGTTTTGCAGTATTGAAAACACATTTTTAAGAACCTTTGTCTGTGCGAGTCCCTCAGTACCCCTTCATAAAGACAGACTCAGATTTCATTAAAAAAATAGGTAGAAAAGGACTACAAACACATTTTAAATACCGAAGTATACATAGTGTCACATAGTGTCAAAGGTTCTTAAAAATGTCTTTTCAATACTGTAAAACAAATGAAGACTGTTTTCTAATATTTCTATATGTATTTTCTTGTTTCTGGTTGTTGACCCTCTTGTTAAAAAGTGGCGTTTTTCTCAGATTATGTTGTTACCCGGACCGCTCTGTGCGTGGCACCAAGGTCCCTTTATAAGTGACACAAAGTGTGTGTTTTGTCATTATACTGTACGCTGAGGAAGGCTTTTGGGCCGAAACATCTGTATGAAGCTGCTGCTGGGGTGAAATGACCTAAATAAATAAGAGCCTATATGGACTTAAGTGAGTGCTGGTATTCTTCTCTGTGAACTTTATCTGCCTGAACCGTGCACGTTGTACACATATGTACTTCGAACTACTCGTCTGATGAGTGCTTGCTTCTTTCCTTTTCAAGTTAGCATTACATATAAACATTACATTGAGAGGGTTTTGTGAATTTAAATATAAATCACATTTAATTATGGACAACCAGAGTGGTGCAGCGACAGCAGGGCTTGTGAGGCGTGTCTGAGCGAGTGCCCACGCTGAGTAGTCGATGGCATCGCGTGTCAACGAGCGCAGTGTCCAAGTTGGCAAGCCATAATGGATGGAATTGGTTAATATCGCATGTTCCAAAATTGTACATGTGGAACAAAACAAGTGCTCCCCTTTCCCTGACGCCTGATTTGGGACGGTACGGGACTGGTGGCAAACCTGCCCCCCCGGAGAGCCGCTGGGATCCAAAACGTGCCCAGTGTTGCCAGATTCTGTGACATAAACAAGCAACCAGGTCTAGGAAAACAAGCCCAACAAGAAGCGACTATGGAGCCACATAAGCACTTCAAACATACATCAGCTATTTGAAAATAGCAGATCTACAAGCACACAATGCGTCGCATCGCGGCGCGTTGTGTGCTTGTAGATCTGCTATTTTCCCAAAAAATCTTGGGGGAAAATTACAATAAGCAGACCTGGCAACACTGAACACGCCCACGGCATTGGCTGTCTGTTTCCAGAATGTATATCTATCTAGTGATAGCTTTGGCCGTCTTGTGCATCTGTTAAAATACGCTAGTCTGTTATATAGGTTCATAATTGCTGGCAGGGGGTAAGTTCATTCAGCTAGTCCAACTGAGCGTTGTGACGGTCCCTCTCTCAATATAAACTGATGGTCACTCGACCATGCATGGCCATACTTTCTCTCTCTCCCTCTCCCTTTCTCTCTCTCTGTCTGTTGGGTAGAGAGAGGTTGCTTTAATAGTGAGAGAGAGAGAGCACACCACAACATTAGGCTCTAATAAAGGGACCTTATAAAAAAGAAGAACGAGGGAGTTGATTTAAGATATGTTTGGAGTGGAATCAGCCAGTGGAGACAGTCAGGGGCGTGGTTTGAATTCCCTGGGGGGGCGGGGTTTGCCAACCGGGCCCGTACCTTCCTAAATCACGCTTCCCTGACATAACAGAGGACGATGAGAGGAACAAATCGAGCGCCCTCCACCGTTCCACAACATATACGCGGGATGTCGAGTGAAACAAAACCAGCACTCCCCCCGTCCCGCCCCCCCCCGACACCACTATGACTCAGCTCGTTCCCCCATATAGATAGGGTTGTTCCTATTTAAGGTGCGTTCTAAAAAAGCGCCTCCACCACACTGCAGATAAACCCCTTCTCTCTCCTTCAGCTCAGAACTAATACAGCCTCTAGATCAGGGGTCTTCAACAGGTGGTCCGGGACCCCTAGGGGGTCCTCAAGAGTTGCTACAGGGGGTCCGCCAAATCTCTGTGTGATAGGATCATTGTTTTTTACACTAACCACTTGAACAATAGCATCCCTATTCTAAAGGACAACTTTAGCCGAAAATGGCCGATCTACAAGCTCACAACGCCTCGCAGCGCGAGGCGTTGTGAGCTTGTAGATTGCCCATTTTCGGCAAAGAGGGGAAAAAAGGGCAGACCAAGTACAGAGGGAATTGACGGTTTAAGTCGTTAAATGTCTGAAAATACACATTAACATGAATCCAACATCTATGAAAAGCTTTGACCTGCAACACAATTTTATGTAATATATAGTGGGGGGTCCCTGCTTCATCTCTCTCTCTCTCGGTCAGGGGGTCCTTGGCCTGAAAAGGTTGAAGACCCCTGCTCTAGATTCACATCATGTGACGGACGGACGGGGGGTGGGTGGGGTTTATATGTTTATTTCCATCACACGGATCACCCTCACACACACACACACACACGCACGCACACACACACACACACGCACGCACGCACACACACACACACACACACACACACACTCATTCTTCTTCACCTGGGCACCTGCCCCCGCGCGCGGAGAGAAAACTTTCCCCCACACTAATGGGTTTGATGTAGTGAGCTCGTTAGCTTTAACCTGAAGGGAGCTGTTCTGGCTTTCATGAGGGGTGGGCCCTTGCCAAATGTGCAATGCTTGGAAGTCACAGCAGCTGGGGCCCGGAGAGAGACGAGAGAGAGAGAGAGAGAGGGGGAGAGAGAGAGGCAGTGGGTGGTTGCAGAGGAAAGGGTGCTGCTGGAACAGATGCCTGGGGCCAGGACCCTGAAAAAAAAGAGCTGGAACATGTTAGCGGGGCCAGGTTAACCCGTTGAGACCGGGAACGAACGCATCCGTGTGTCCATTTTTTTTAGATTTCTTTTGGCTATTCAAAAATAGCAGATATACAAGCTCATAGCGCGGCACCGAGTGCCGCGCTATGAGCTTGTAGATCTGCTATTTTTTTTAAAAATCGTTGAAAATGTATGCAAATCTTTGAATTTATATGTTTCTCAAAGCGAACATTTTTAACTCATTTTTACTTATGTTGCTATATATCAGTGGTTCTCAAACTTTTTTCATGTCAAGGACCACCCAAAATATGTATTTGTCCCCCCCATCTCAAAATATATTGTCCCAGGGACCCCCCAGAAGCAAATATTTGAGTTAAAAATGTATATATATATATTCAAAGACTAAAAAATCACACCCTGTGTGAATAGAGTGGTGCCTTTGATGAGCCCCGTATTGATGTTGTTATCAATGTTTGTTTATTGGACATACGGACGGACACACAGACAAAGTCAGATATAGGAGTGGTTGGCACCACTCAAAAATAGCAGATCTACAAGCTCATAGCGCGGCACTCGGTGCCGCGCTATGAGCTTGTATATCTGCTATTTTTTGAATAGCCCAAAGAAATCTTCAAAATGACACACAAATGCGTTCCCGGTCTTAAAGGGTTAATCATTGAGCACCAGGTCCTTGCCTGTCTCTCACAGGCAACGATGCTAGAGGGCTTCCTCACCTTGACATGGAGCTCAGGCTAAAATGGATATATAGCTGCATAATAGAGAGGTTTAATTGGATTTATACGTGTGCGCACAGTAAAAATCCTCAGTGTTAATTTAACTCAGGAGTGTAAAAATGGAACCAAATTGACCTGTGATGGGTTCCCTACTCACACTCTTTGGAGTTAAATTAACAATATATTTTACTATGTAGCAACAGCCTCGTACTTCATATACATACTGCATTATCTGACATTAAAAGAATATTACTTGTATCTACTTTATTATGTAATACTAGTCCATACCCGGCCGACGCATCCGCGGGGGGATATGCACACATGATCTGGCAACCCGGGAGGCAGTTCGCCCCATAGCTGGGCAGCCCCGTAACCATGGCGACATACTTTTACACAAAAACGCGAATAAACAGCTGAGATTCGGTGAAATCAAAAAACGGGCTTCGCAGTTCCGTGCACATGGTAATGGTCAATGGCTGTGTGCAAATTCAGATCAGTTGGTCCAGCCACTGAGGAGAACCGGGCGTTTTTGTGAGCACAGCACAGACAGACAGACAGAGGTTTGTAGAATTATAGGAGGGTGCTGTAGTACTCAGTCATGTAAGCGAGGGTCATCTTTATTCTAATGAAATGTAAAAGGTCCTGTGTTGTAGTATTACTAAATTGTACCTGACAGCCCTGGTGGGGCTTGTTGTTTGTTGAACATTTTGCATCTGACTTAAAGCTGTTATCCTATTCTACGTACAAACAATTAGAACCAGCCTTTGCCCACAAGACAGTGTGGATCATTGCTCCTTCATATCGGCCGGGGCAACCAAGCATCTGCTGCCCAACAAAAATTCAAACGTACTTGTTTACTTGTTCGACCATCATTTTTACTTTGTAGGAGGCGAGCCATCTTGAATTTGGTCTGTGAGTCTGTCTGGGTTTTTGTTTGTTTGCTGGCAAACCACTGGACCGATCAGTGCCACATTTCTTGCGCACACTGCCAGTATAGGCCAAGGAAGTACACAATGCCATTGAAAAATGCCATGTTTGAAAAACATTTGACCCTCTATTCTTAGTAAAACGGACCTGAGTTGCAACTGTGCTTGGATCGCTTTTTTTCTCTTTACATAGCGTACTTTGATCCTTTACCCTCACACCCGCAGTAGAACAGGCTGCACAGTCTCGTCTGTAGTAAAAATAAAAAACAAACTTTTGCTACTCACCAAAACAAAGACGGTTTTATGGAGTTGAAAGCCTACTCTACTTAGTGGGAACACTCTGAGCCCCCCCCCCCTACACACACACACACACACCTCATGTCTAAAATACACTTTTTGGCCAGAAAAGAAAATATTTCACTGGAAGGAAAAAATGTTTTTGGTTACTCCACAGTGCCCTCTACAGATCTGGTCAATGGAATTTTTCTATTGACCGGGTTTTTCCTTCCAGTTAAATATTTAATTTTCTGGCTAAAAAGTGTATTTTTTTTTTTTTTTTTCTTTATAATTTTTATCCCACGATTTTGTAACCCACATTTTTTCACCCAGTGCCAATTGCCTATGTAATCCTGGGCACTACCTACCCTCTGCCAGCCTAGGGAGAGCCCAAGCTGAAGCTCATGCCTCCTTCAATGCATGAGGAGCAAGCAGGCCGCTTCTTATCACCCGACAGGGGGGAGTTTCCCTGGTTGGACATAGCGCGTGGAAGGAACACGTTATTCCAACCAGTTCCCTTCTCCTCCATCAGGCGCCCCGGCTGACCAGGGGGAGGCAGTATAGTGACCAGGATTACTACATGTTTTTGTGAGGGTATTAACTACCCTAGTAGACACGGGGAGAACATGCAAACTCCACACAGAGTAGGCCCTTTCACCAACCCCACCTAGGGTATGGGCGCCGATGACGTGGAGGAGAGAACACGCCCCCAGCGCCCACAGCGTCCCTGGCGGGAATCGAACCCAGGACCTTCTAGCTGTGAGGCGACAGCGCTACCGACTGCGCCACCGTGCCCCTATAAAAAGTGTATTTTAGACGTGAAATGGGGGGCTCAGAGTGTTCCCACTAAGTAGAGTAGACTTTCAACTCCATAAAACTGTCTTTGTTTTGGTGGAGTAGCAAAAGTATATATATATTTTTTTTACTACAGACAAGAGGCTAAGCCGCCTGTGGTGCGTGAGCAAAGGCTCGAAAGTCCCATAGCATTAAGTCCAAAAATCTGAACTAACCCTTTAAGGAGAACTCCTGCTAACGCTATGGACCAGAGCTAGTTCCACCCCAGAATATAGATGCTGGGGTTCAAGTGGTTGAGACTAATGTATACTGTATGTCAGTGGAGGTCGGATTGGGCTGAAACTTAGCCCAAATATGTTTTGGGGCGGGTTTTCCGGTTACCTTATGGAATATTTTCATTTGTTGTCCGAGGCGACCGTGTCCGCCCAGCCCAACACTTATGGAATACTTTCATTGCCGTAAGCAAAGAAATATTTCGTTTTGTTGTCACTTTTTGGTCAATTTATTAATGTATTTATTAATTAGCCGTGTGATAAGAGGGATAATTGACGCGTAGCTGTCGGTGCATAATCACCCTGTCGGGCTTTAATTTTCAATAATGACCAGCTACCCGTCAATTATCCCTTGCATAATTCTTCTCCCTTGTTTCTGATGTCATCAGGCAGTGGCTCGGCGCTGCTTTAGCACTATGGTATATAGATCGCCGGACGGCGAACGTGGGCAAGCGAAGGCAGCCCGCCATTAACCCATTGAGACCTGGAACTGTGTCTTTCTTAGACTTGAGCTAAAAAAACATTATTTTACACTTTGGGCTATTCAAAAATAGCAGATCTACAAGCTCATAGCGCGGCACCGAGTGCCGCGCTACAAGCTTGTATATCTGCTATTTTTGAAAAATCGTGAAAATGTGTGGAAATCTTTGAATATATACATTTTTAAAGCGAACATTTTTAACTCAAATCTTTGCTTCTGGGGGTCCCTGGAACAACATATTTTGATGGGGGTCCGCGGCCAAATACATATCATTTTGGGGGTCCTTGACATGAAAAAGATTGAGCACCACTGATATAGAAACATACGTTTTTCAGAAAACTGTTGAGATTTAGGAGACGTGTAGAATCGGCTTCAGGTCTCAATGGGTTAATTAAAGATCCACAATGGCTCCTTGCGCTGAGAGTAACAGATCCATACACAAATTAATCACCCGGGCCTGAGCCCCACAGTAAGGCCTTCCCTCTCCGTTACTTGCTTTACAGTCCAGTCATGTCCCTCTGTTGTTTACCGTGGTCCACATCGAGAATTAAACCTGAATGAGAGCAATAAATCACAGCGTGGGGAAACACACTAACTCTCATTGCAGGTTTTATGTGTTGGAGAAGCAAACACAGAGGGAGAGACAGAGCGAGAAAACAACCTGCACTCCGTTAACCCTTTAAGACCGGGCACGCATCCGTGTAGAACCACTTTATCCATTATTTTATACTTTGGCTATTCAAAAATAGCAGATATGCAACTTTTAGATCTGTTATTTTTGAAAAATCTTGAACATTATGTGCAAATATTTGAATATATATATTTTTCAAAGGGAGCATTTTTGCTTCTGGGGGGGGTCCCTGGAACAAAATATTTTCAGATGGGGGTCCGCGGCCAATTACATATAATTTTGGGGGTCCTTGACATGAAAAAGGTTTTAAGCACCACTGATACTATGTAGCAACATACCGTTTTTTTCAGGAAACTGTTAGGATTTAGAAGACAATCCCCCCGAAGCAAAGATTTGAGTTACAAATGTAAGAATGTTAAAAAAAGGTTTAAAAAAAATATATATATATATACATTCAAAGATTTGCAGAAATATTTCACGATTTTTCAAAAATAGCAGATCTACAAGCTCATAGCGCGGCACTCGGTGCCAGTGCCGCGCTATGAGCTTGTAGATCTGCTATTTTTGAATAGCCCAAAGAAATCTTAAAATGAGACACAGATGCGTTCCCGGTCTTAACGGGTTAATCACGTCCAGAAAGATGGCTACTATGTTTTTGGTTGTTGTCGTTGTGTTTTTTTCTCGTTGGGCTGGCTGAAATGATGGAGAGGGGCAACGATTTTTCTTTCTCCCTCTCTTTCCTTTTTCATGACCACTGCTGTATAGATAAAGGAGATTTATTACGTGGAAACCCACGGAAAAACGGAGAGGATACTCTTAAGGATCACAGATTAGGCTACTAATAGACTAGCCCACACCTGTGATTAATGCGTTTTATCAATGCTCATCCATCATTCTAAATGAAGGAAATCTTGACCCTGTTCGGATGAATAACGCTAATTAAGCAATTTTTTTTTTCTCCATCAAACCTGAGTCTAAATCAAAGTGAGTTTTTGAACTGAGTTGCATGGTTGTGCCACGCATAAATTACATTGTATAAAATTGGCAACTATACAGTGTCCTGTTCTGTGACTTCATTATGCTGCAATCAAGTGATGGGTTTGCTCACTTAATATACTTAAAGGAGACACACCATGAATTAAAAAAAAAAAAAGATATTTAATATCATATGGTGTATGTCCCTCAAACCATTTTCAAAAGGTTTGAGCCTAAATCAACACTCAGATATACTCATGCCAAGTCAATTCTCTCAGGCTTATAAAGCACTTTCACCTGCAATACCACATTGTCCTGTTTGGCACGGGGCGCTATTGGGTCAGTTTGTATGCATGTTATCTCCTGGTTCTGTGTGGAAAAATATATATATATATATATATGAAAACATTTAAAAAAAAAAAATCTTATTTTTTTTTGGGGGGGGGGGGGGGGGGGTAGAACTGAAAAACGGGAGGAATTGTTCCCAGACGTGACGTAGGCAGGGGGAACAAATCTGGCAGACTGTTTTCAGACCAATTTACATAGAAACCACAGATAGCCTATGAAAGCCTGCATGCTCGAAGTCGGGTATTTGTTGGAACAGAAGAGAGGTGGGGGAGACCAAAAACACACAAAAATGAAGAAAAAGTTAAAATTCATGGTGTAGACCCTTTAAAGGACAACTTCACCCATTTTCAACCTATCTTCATATAATAGGTCCTGACTAATGCTCATGATAAAACTGTACCATTTTTTACTACTCAGTCTGTGTCTCATAGGAGAGCTGTGGACAGTTCAGAAACCCGTCTACCAGTGACATCATCGATGGGGAATCCAAGCTAATAGAAACTGCAGGCTTTGCATTCCTGGAAAGTTGCAATACAATAATAGAAGCCATTGTTCTCGCGTTAATAAAAATCAAAATAAAATGTTTTAAATCTTGTTAAAAAAAAAATCCTGCCTAATGATGATGTCACTGGTAGACGGGTTTCTGGACTGTCCACAGTCCTCCTATGAGACACAGACCAAGTAGAAAGAAATTGCACCATTTTATCATGAGCATTAGTGAGGGCCTATTATATGAAGATAGGTTGAAAATGGGTGAAGTCGTCCTTTAATGTCTTGAGCATTGCCATCAGACTTATTTTTTTTTGTTCAAGGTTTCTTTATTGGTATTTTCTATCTTCACATGCAGGTCAATAAGACAAAGGCATACAAAAACAGTCTATGTTACCCCTACCACCCCCACAAAGTTCCCGCTCCGAAATAATCCGTACAACCCTGGTATCTTGTCGTACCATTAACACTAAAAAGACAATTACAAACAAATAAGACACAATTGCAATGAAAGTTGAACGAAAATGTAAAACATAGATGAAAACAAGTCAAAGAAGTTAAGTATACACAGTGGAATATAAATCATTAAAAGAAAAATAAATACACAAAAACAAATACAGTGGTGTCAGTTTTATGGGTCATCAATGTCAGCAGCATTCATCCTCTCTATATATGTTAAAAAAAGGTTGCCAGATGGTGTCAAAATTCAGAGCACGCCCCCTTGTGGAGTAGCAAACTTTCTCCAAATTCAAGTGATGCATAATATCATAAACCCGTGATTTAAAAGTTGGTGGGAATGTTTCTTCCTGAAGAAGCATCTGTGTCATTTTTAGATTTGAGCTGAAAAAGCATTATTTTACACTTTGGCTATTCAAAAATAGCAGATCTACAAGCTCATAGCGCGGCACCGAGTGCCGCGCTATGAGCTTGTAGATCTGCTATTTTTGAAAAAACGTGAAAATGTGTGCAAATAAATATATTTATATTATTTTAAAGCGAACATTTTTAACTCAAATCGTTGCTTCTGGGGGGGTCCCTCAAACAAAATATTTTGAGATCGGGGTCGGCGGCCATATCATTTTGGGGGTCCTTGACATGAAAAAAGGTTGAGAACCACTGACATAGAAACATATGTTTTTCAGAAATCTGTTAGGATTTAGAAGACAATAGAATTGGCCGCAGGTCTCAAAGGTTTCATGACGTTCAGTTTTACCACACATTAAAAGTCTTTGTCATGGTCCTTCAAACGTGTATAGAAAGTTTTAACCAAAAATTCCACTCCATTGATCCATGGCAGGTGTTTTTCTCTCACATTTCTAAAGCCTTTTCAACTGCAATGAAAAAATAAATCTTTGCCTGCGGGTGTCGCTGGTGAGGGATTTTGCCTGTCAATCATTGCCTCTGGTCCGCCCACCAAAGGAAAGGATAGGGGAGGGGAGGGGCGAGGAGGAGAGTGGGCGGGATTAATCGACAGTGACCTCACTGTCGAAGGGCCAAGCTCAGATTACTTTTCAGCCTAATTATTCAGAAAACCCCAGACCACAGAAAATCCACTGAATGTTCAAAGTTCAGATTTTTTGGGTGTAATTGAGGTCATAAACCCCCCCAAAAAACATAAAAAATAAAAAAAAAGTGAAAATGAATGTCATAGAACATTTAAGCAAAACTTTGATTTATTTTTTCCATCACTTTCTCTCTCGATATCCAGGCACGATCTCCATCAACACTCTTCGAACCGCCTACACCGCGCCGGGGGAGAGCGAAATCCTGGACCTGGACGACAACCTCTACCTGGGGGGCCTGCCGGAGAACAAGCTGGGCCTGGTGTTCCCCACCGAGGTGTGGACGGCGCTGCTCAACTACGGCTACGTGGGCTGCATCCGCGACCTGTTCATCGACGGCCAGAGTAAGGACGTCCGCCGCCTGGCCGAGGTGCAGAAGGCCACGGGGGTCAAGCCCTCCTGCGTCAAGGAGCCCCCCAAGCAGTGCCTGAGCAACCCGTGCCAGAACAACGGGGTCTGCAGAGAGGGCTGGAATCGGTACGTGTGCGACTGCTCCGGAACCGGGTACCTGGGCCGCTCCTGTGAGAGAGGTAGGACGACACGTTTTTCTTTTTTTTTCAGTTCTGTGTGACCCAGTTTCTGAATGTAAATGATGTGATGAGGCTGAGTCTGTGTGAGAGAGAGAGAACACAATAATGTGCTGCCGGCTAGCAGTTGGTGTTGAAGTAACTAAGTACATTTACTCAAGTACTGTTCGTAAGTACAAATTTGAGGTGTTTTTTTGCTTTACTGGTGTATTTCCAATTTGCAGTACTTTTACTTTTACTCTTACTTACGTCTCAGAGGCAAATATTGTACTTTTACTCCACTGCAATTATTTGACAACTTTAGTTACTAGTGACTTTGTAAAGTAGATGTGGTTATTATTATTACAAAAGATGCATTACCCACTTCAACCCTATACATTTGGGCTATTAGAAAATAGCTGATCTACAAGCTCACAATGCGTCGCGATGCGACGCATTGTGAGCTTGTAGATCTGCTATTTTCTAAATATTTGTATACATTTGAAAACTTGTGAAATGGGACATTCTACACAATGAGTACTTTCTACTTTTGGTACTTTAAGTACATTTTGATACCAATACATACTCTTGTGCTTTTACTCGAGTAAATTCAGAATTTCTGAGTTTTACTTGTAACAGAGTATAGTTCTACATTGCAGTATTGATACTTTTACTTTAAGTAACATATTACTAGTACTTTTTCCCCACCACTGCAGCCTGGTTATTTTCCGTGTCCCGTAGACTAGACTCACACCGGTTGCTTTCGTGTGAAAATGTTCCAGTCTGTCAGATTACATCCCAGCCCAGCTCCGTTGATGTCTCTGCATCATTAACCGTTACCTTGTTCTGCTTTGTCTTTTGGAAATTGATAAGCATTGGACTGTGGAAATGTGAATATAATTGACTTCAATGGGTTTTAAGCTCATAATTGTCCTCACGGCAGATTTAGCACGCTTTGTCAGGAGGGACACAACGTTTTCAAGTTGAGCTGCTGAGGAGTTTCTCAGAAGCACTGTCGGGTGGTCTTTTTTTTGCATTGGATGTGATACAATATCATGGAACAGTAGCCCCCAAACAATACATCTAGAGGAAGAAACAACTGAGCGAAGTGAAAAGATATGAGACAGGTTAACACATTCACTGCCAGGTATTAAAACAGTGTACGTTTAGTGTCAGAGATCTCACCGTTTGTAACGCTGCGCTGTTTAGAGCTGTAGACTCCATGATGACGAGCATCCGGATGTAAACAATGGATGCGTGTACGACGGTGGATGGAACGCCTGGAACAATAACATCTCTCACGCGAGCCGCCATTGCGGAGTGATCGATCGCGCATCGAAAATGACTCGTTTTCACCACTGTAAAAAGTTACAGAGATCCGAAGGTTTTTTATCAAGGAGATAGAATGGGAGCGGACGGAAGCCAGGTTTTTTGGCATGGTGAACGATCTGTCCCTTCCATTTAAGAGGCACCGTGGGTGATTCCAAAGTTGCGCTAGCCCCCCCCCCTTGTGGAAAAAACAAAACAAAAACAAAAACATTGAAAACACAAGATTTCCTGTGTTCGGCACTAAACCACTACTCCTTAAAACACGTTTTTTGACACCCAATGTGTTAATAATGAATAAGAGTGAGATAGAGGGCCATACAGTTAAATATATAGGGGTATGTTGAAGGCCAGTTGGATGATCTTAGACAGGCTTGAATGACAGATAACCGAGGCATATCAATAAGACGTTGCTCCTCACGTCCATAGTGTAAGGTTTACCTGTGATTCAGGAGGCTGTCTCCTGCTAGCCTGTGGCTCATCAAACCACTCACTGATGTCTGAATGCCTACAGAAGAGTGTCTAAAGTGAATAAAGGATTTTAGACTGTCAACAAAGTGTTAGCAGGGTGTAGTAGACCAGTACACCTGTCTGATATAATGGCAGATAGAAATGTGGTCTAAGATATATACCAGGGTTCAAATCTCATAAAAGTTACGGATTGTACCTTTAACCCATTAAGACCGGGAACGCATCTGTGTGTCATTTTTTAGACTTCTTTGGACTATTCAAAAATAGCAGATATACAAGCTCATAGCGCGGCACCGAGTGCCGCGCTATGAGCTTGTAGATCTGCTATTTTTTTGAAAAATCGTGAAAATGTGTGCAAATCTTTGAATATCTATTTTTCCATAGCGAACATTTTTAACTATGTTACAACTTTTTGGGGGTCCCTGGAACAAAATATTTTTGAGATGGGGGTACACGGCCAAAATTCATATAATTTCGGGGGTCCTTGACATGAAAAAGTTTGAGAACCACTGGTTATAGCAACATCATTTTTTTTTTTCAAAAAACTGTTAGGATTTAGAAGACATTTGTAGCTCAAAGATTTGAGTTACAAATGTGTACAAATTTCAAAAATATCAGATATACAAGCTCATATCGCGGCACTCGGTGCCGCGCTATGAGCTTGTATATCTGCTATTTTTGAATATCCAAAGAAATCTTGAAATGACACACAGATGCGTTCCCCGTCTGAATGGTTTAACACAATAGAAGGAAGGAAGGATGATTTAACCAATATTGTGCTTGTGTACCGTATTTTGTTGAAAGTGCAGTCGGACCCATTTGCGGTGACTTTCTCCGTGACAGCCTGTTTTGCCACCGGGTTTATCACTTTACTGCTGACGCGGCTGCTTTACTGTAATTGTGATCCTTGTTCCAGTGTCTGCTCCTACAGCCGAGCATGAGAGGTTTTGTTCTTTGTCTTCAACACTCCTTCAGCCATCTTATTTTCAGTGGTGGAAAGTAACTAAGTACATTTACTTAAGTACTGTACTTAAGTAACATTTCGAGGTGTTTGTCCTTTAATTGAGTATATCCAATTTCCAATACTTTTACTTCCTACTCCACTACATCTCGGATCCAAATATTATACTTTTACCTCAATACATTTATTTGAAAACTTTAGTTACTAGTTAGTTTGTAGACTTTGATTATTATTACAAAAACATGTGTTAACCACTTCAGCCCTATATACATTTCGGCCATCTGAAAATAGCAGATCTACAAGCTCACAATGCGTCGCAAAGTTGAAATGGGACGTTTCTGCATAATGACTACTTTTACTCCTGATACTTTAAGTACATTGTAGAGCTTGTAGATAGGCTATTTTCCAAAGATTTTTATACATTTCAAAAGTTGAAATGGGACGTTTCTGCATAATGACTACTTTTACTCTTGATACTTTAAGTACATGTTAATGCAGATCTACAAGCTCACAATGCGTCACATTGTGAGCTTGTAGATCGGCTATTTTCAAAAGAGTTCTATACATTTGAAAACTTGAATTCTGCATTATGAGTACTTTTACTCTTGGTACTTTAAGTACATTTTGATGCCAATACTTTTGTACTTTGACTCAAGTAAATTTTGACTTCCGAACTTTTACTTGTAACAGAGTATACTGTATCTTACATTGCATTATTTATACTTTTACTTAAGTAAAAAATGTGAGTACTTTTTCCACCACTGCCTGTTTTTCTCTTCTGTTCTTGTAGATAAACGTAGTAGCTTCAATCAAAGTTCTGCACCGCTGGCCCGATGTATGTTTAAGTGAATGCAAAGCTCAGCATGATTAACGCCCCTGTGCCATGCCCACTCAGCATTAACTAGACAGGTTTTGAGCAAAGGAAGACCTTGTCGACCTCTTTGATTGAGACTTAAGCCAATCACAACCTTAGCCAGCTGTTATAAAAGCTAAAGCCTGTAAAGTAGTCAATGTCTTTTAGCCCTCAGGGCCTTTTCTGTCTGAATGTTTACCAGTTTGACTTTGAAATCATTACTGTACCAGACAGAACATATTCTACACACCCTGTCACCATGTTGTTGTTGATGGCTGATACTGGGGTATCATTAATCCATTTAGACCAGGAACGCATCTGTGTGTCATTTTTAGATTTCTTTGGCTATTCAAAAATAGCAGATCTACAAGCTCATAGCGCGGCACCGAGTGCCGCGCTATGAGCTTGTAGATCTGCTATTTTTTTCTAAAAAATCGTGAAAATCTGTGCAAATCTTTGAATATCTATGTTTCCATAGCGAACAATTTTAGCTCTGTTACAACCTCTGGGGGGTCCATGGAACAAAATATTTTGAGATGGGGGTCTGTGGCCAAAAACAAATTCATATAATTTTGGGGGTCCTTGATTTTCAAAAAAACTGTTTTACTGATTTAGAAGACATTTGTAGAATCCCCCAGAAGCATAGATTTGAGTTAGACTTTGAAAAATATATATATTCAAAGATTTGCTCAAATTTTCAAGATTTTTCAAAAATAGCAGATCTACATGCTGAGCTTGTATATCTGCTATTTTTGAATAGCCAAAGAAATCTTAAAATGACACATATGCGTTCTCGGTCTTAAAGGGTTAACCACAACCTAGTGTCCCAGTTTCGGGCAGGTCATTATAGGCTGGAAGAATCCATAAATGTAGTAAATTGTTTGAAAAATAGCAGATCTACAAGCTCACAACACACTGCAATGATATAGACATACAGTATTTGTTTGTGGCTAAGTGGTTTTACTGGCTCTGTGGTTAAGTGTCAACGTTACCCATTAGGCTTGCATAGTTCAAGATTAAATAACTCTCTTTATATGGATTGAAATGGCTCATGTTCATAACAGGCTCATATGCCTTTAGTGAGAATAATAACTTGTAATAATAACTGAAGTAACGGCTTAATTAGACATTTATGTAACACGATGGCAGACTGAATTTCAAAATGAAATCCCCCACTGACCAATACTAGTTTAAAAAACACCTTTTGTGAAATTACCCTCCTCCTTCAGAGGTTCCACCCTTAGCGTGTGCTCTCAAAATATGTTTTTCCCCCCATATGTGTGCTTCCGCTCTCAGCTAATGAGCACACTGAAACAACAGCATTGTGCATGAGTGAGGTTGAGGGGGGGGGGGCAGGGGGGGGGGGGGGGGGGTGCGGGGGTGCTAGAGGGGGCGTTAGATCTTCTCACTTTAGGGAGCGTTGCTAATTGCCTATCTAGCGAGTGCTCTCCCACATTCATGGATTCATTCATGAGCGGCCGTCTAATCCATACTGACTTAATCCAAAAAGTAAACAAAAAGGCAGAGCACGATGGGGATGTTTTCAAAGGACGTGCGTATAGCGTCAAGTCATGGCAGGTGCTCTGTGACAGATTATGAAAGTGAGGTAAATGGTGCATTTATATAGCGCTTTTATCCAAAGCGCTTTACATAGATTGTGCATTACATTCACCCATTCACACACGCATTCATACACCGATGGCGGAGGAAACCATGCAAGGCACCAACCTGCTCATCAGGAGCAATTAGGGGTTCAGTGTCTTGCTCAAGGACAATTCCACACTAACTCTGGGGGAGCGCCCAAGCCCTGGGATCGAACTGGGAACCTTACGGTTTCCAGTTCACTCTACCCGGCCACTGTACCCCTGAGCCACTGCCGCCCCAGGTCTCCGCCTCTCTGACTCTCAACCCCCCCCAATGAACACCACCCCATCAACATTCCCACATTAACCACTTGAACCCCCACATCCACATTCTGGCGGAACATTAGCCAATAATAGCAGATCTACCAAGCTGACAACGCTATCGGCTATTTTTGGCAAAGACATTTGGTACAGACTGAAAAAAAGTGGTCCAAGTACAGAGACAACTCGAGAGGTCCAGTTAGTCTAGAGGGTTTAATTGTCTAATAACAATTATTTGAGATAATCGCAATTATTTTAGCATAATCGTTTCCATGTTGAAAGATGTTCATTCAATTTCAAATATTAAAAAAAAGCAGAAATTTCTGATCTACAAGCATACAGTGCGTCACTTCGTGGCACGTTGTAAGCTTCTAGATCAGCTATTTCTGCTTTATTTTACATGTATAAAAATTATCAAATATGTCAATTTATTTATATGTTTAAGTTTGTAAAATCTGCCCCATGTGCATTTTTTTTATTAGGAAGCCTATAAAGGCTTTATAATGTTCCAATGTTCAATGGCCAAACACACAATTAAATTGTTAATCGCCACACACACACACACACACACACACACACACACACACACACACACACACACACACACACACACACACACACACACACACACACACACACACACACACAGCACACAGCCACACACACTCCTTTCTGTCTTTCCCAGCCTCTCTCTCTCTCTCTCTCTGTCTGTCTCTCTCTCTCTCTCTGCCTGTCCGACCGCTTTCATCGTCTCTGCCTCCGTGTCTCCGGTCCCGAGTCATGAGCCTCTATGAGGCTGGTGTCTGCAGAGGGAGATGTGACTCTATGAGGCTGGTGTCTGCAGAGGGAGATGTGACTCTATGAGGCTGGTGTCTGCAGAGGGAGATGAGACTCTATGAGGCTGGTGTCTGCAGAGGGAGATGTGACTCTATGAGGCTGGTGTCTGCAGAGGGAGATGAGACTCTATGAGGCTGGTGTCTGCAGAGGGAGATGAGACTCTATGAGGCTGGTGTCTGCAGAGGGAGATGTGACTCTATGAGGCTGGTGTCTGCAGAGGGAGATGAGACTCTATGAGGCTGGTGTCTGCAGAGGGAGATGAGACTCTATGAGGCTGGTGTCTGCAGAGGGAGATGTGACTCTATGAGGCTGGTGTCTGCAGAGGGAGATGAGCCTCTATGAGGCTGGTGTCTGCAGAGGGAGATGTGACTCTATGAGGCTGGTGTCTGCAGAGGGAGATGAGACTCTATGAGGCTGGTGTCTGCAGAGGGAGATGTGACTCTATGAGGCTGGTGTCTGCAGAGGGAGATGAGCCTCTATGAGGCTGGTGTCTGCAGAGGGAGATGTGACTCTATGAGGCTGGTGTCTGCAGAGGGAGATGTGGAGCCTCTATGAGGCTGGTGTCTGCAGAGGGAGATGTGACTCTATGAGGCTGGTGTCTGCAGAGGGAGATGAGCCTCTATGAGGCTGGTGTCTGCAGAGGGAGATGTGAGCCTCTATGAGGCTGGTGTCTGCAGAGGGAGATGTGACTCTATGAGGCTGGTGTCTGCAGAGGGAGATGTGACTCTATGAGGCTGGTGTCTGCAGAGGGAGATGAGCCTCTATGAGGCTGGTGTCTGCAGAGAGAGATGTGACTCTATGAGGCTGGTGTCTGCAGAGGGAGATGTGACTCTATGAGGCTGGTGTCTGCAGAGGGAGATGTGACTCTATGAGGCTGGTGTTTGCAGAGGGAGATGTGACTCTATGAGGCTGGTGTCTGCAGAGGGAGATGTGGAGCCTCTATGAGGCTGGTGTCTGCAGAGAGAGATGTGACTCTATGAGGCTGGTGTCTGCAGAGAGAGATGTGACTCTATGAGGCTGGTGTCTGCAGAGGGAGATGAGCCTCTATGAGGCTGGTGTCTGCAGAGGGAGATGTGACTCTATGAGGCTGGTGTCTGCAGAGAGATGAGCCTCTATGAGGCTGGTGTCTGCAGAGGGAGATGTGACTCTATGAGGCTGGTGTCTGCAGAGAGATGTGACTCTATGAGGCTGGTGTCTGCAGAGAGAGATGAGCCTCTATGAGGCTGGTGTCTGCAGAGGGAGATGAGCCTCTATGAGGCTGGTGTCGGCCAGTGGTGGAAAGTAACTAAGTACATTTACTTAAGTACTGTACTTAAGTACAATTTTTAGGTATTTGTACTTTACTTGAGTATTTCCAATTTTCAGTACTTTTACTTCTACTCCACTACATCTCAGAGGCAAATATTGTACTTTTACTCCACTACAATTATTTGAAAACTTTAGTTACTAGTTACTTTTCAGATATAAATTATGAAATTATGAAACATACATTAACCACTTTAGCCTTATTTTATACATAGGCAATTTGAAAATAGCAGATCTACAAGCTCACAACGCGTCGCGATGCGACGCGTTGTGAGCATGTAGATCTGCTATTTTCAAACATTTTAGTACTTTTACTTTTGGTACTTTAAGTACGTTTTGATGCCAATACTTTTGTACTTTTACTGAAGTACATTTTTAATAACGGACTTTGACTTGTAACAGAGTATTTCTACATTGCAGTATTGATACTTTTACTTAAGTAAAACATTTGAGCACTTTTTCCACCACTGGTGTCGGCAGAGGGAGTCATGAGCCTCTATGAGGCTGGTGTCTGCAGAGGGAGAGATGTGAGTGGGAGAGCACATCGCTGCATGGTAACGTGGGACGCTCCTCGGCAGGCTGCCAGCTGTTTTGATGGCTCCAGATTGCCTCGGCGCTGGTAGGACGGGCGGTAGAGGCACCAGCAGGGCCGAGAGGAAGCCTAGTTGTCAGAAGAATTACCCCGGCCCTCACTTATCCATGCATGGTGTACCCCCCGGTGGCGAAGTACAGCTACTGCATATGGACGAAAAAGGAAAGGCGGAGGAGGAGGGGAGGGAGGGAGAGAGGACTTATAGGAATGAATGGGTGGTGGGGGTTTGAGGAAGAGAAGCACCATGCCATTCACCAGTGGTGGAAAAAGTATTTTTTTATTTATTTGCTACTAGTAAAAGTATCAATACTGCAGTGTAGAAATACTCTGTAAGGGCACGGTCACACCGCACTTCTATTTTACCTATGGGGCGGAATCTGCCAATGCTTCATCAATGCAAATTTGGTCATGGTCTTGCGCATCTTTCTTTTCTTTCTTTCTTTCTTTTTCATTTATTTATTCAGGGAAACCCATTGAGAGCAAGCTCTCTTTTTCAAGGACGCCCTGATAATAACAAACATTTGAATCACATTACAATGTCACAACTTTGACAATAAAGCAAAAAAGAAAAGCAGAAGCATAAAACAACATTAAAATAATCGCAAAAGGCGGTGAATCAGACAATACAGTGAGGACATGGATAACAACACAGAGATTTAAAAATCAGATGCAAGATAAACAGTGTTACATGAAACAGGTACAGTCACTATGCGTGGATTCACTCGAATCCGCGCATTTGCATCGACAAAGTATTGGCAGATTCCGCCCATGGATAGGTAAAATAAAAGTGCGGTGTGACCGTGCCCTGAAATGGCCGAAATGTACAGTATATTGGGCTGAAGTGGGCAATGTACTGTATGCTTTGTAATTGTAATCTAAATCTACAAAGTACCTGGTAACTAAAGCTGTCAAATAATTGTAGTGGAGTAAAAGTACAATATTTGCCTCTGAGATGTAGTGGAGTAGAAGTAAAAGTATAGAAAATTGGGAAATACTCCAGCAAAGTAAAAAAATCTTAAGTACAGTACCTGAGTAAATGTAACTTAGTTACTTTACACCACTGGGAATGGGAGGTGGGTATGGGTTGAGGAAGAGAAGCACCATACAGCCATTCACCCCTCTTTTTTAGAGAGATTTTAATTAAGCAGACAAAGTGATCCACCCCCCTCTCTCTCTCTCCCACCTTGCATCCCCAAACGTCCTCCCCCCTCGTTGTTCCTCCTCGTTGCTAATTAGCCCAAATATTAGTCTTGGAGCGTAAGGCTGCGGTGGATCTCCCAGATGGCTGGGTAACTAACGTTAAGGTGCACTGCAGCACACATGCTCACATACACATACAGTATAGAGTCCCTAATGAGATATGACACTGGCCTGCCAACGCTGTCAGTGACTGCATGGCTTCACACACAGAAGGACAGTCGGCCCACAGATGGATGAAGGAGAGAAGGGTCTCTAACACTCGATCAATGAACACGCACACCGAAGGTCAGCATCAGAGACCGACAGACACACATAATTATGCACACACCACTTACCTGTACTTGCAGTGTACATCACAGTGGTGGAAAAATTACTCAAATGTTTTACTTAAGTAAAAGTATCAATACTGCACTATAAAAATACTCTGTTATAAGTAAAAGTCCGGAATTACAAATTTACTTGAGTACAAGTACAAAAGTATTGGTATCAAAATGTACTTAAAGTACCAACAGTAAAAGCACAAAAATGTTTGAAAATAGCCAATCTGCAAGCTACAAGCTACAAGTTGTGAGCTTGTAGATTGGCTATTTTCAAATAGCTTATAAAACAGGGCTAAAGTGGTTAATGCATGTAATAATTAATGTCTGCAATTTAACTAGTAACTAAAGTTTTCAAATAATTGTAGTGGAGTAAAAGTACAATATTTCCCTCTGAGATGTAGTGGAGTAGAAGTGTAAAGTATTGAAAATTGGAAATACTCCAGTAAAGTACAAGTACAACCTCAAAATTGTACTTACTGTACGTACAGTGCTTGAGTAAATGTTCTCAGTTACTTAACGCCACTGACCATTGTACATAATAATCATGCATACACCACACACACTCACATAAACACACTTTTGGAAATGCTTGGTTTTGACAGCTTGCCTTCCTGTGCTACCTTTTGCCTCTTCTCTGGTATTTAGGTCACACGGCATGTGATGCGTTCACATTATCAGCTGTGTGTTTTTTTTAGCCAGGATGATGTAACCTGCATGACTCCATGGTATTGTAATGGTGCATTTAGGTCAGTCAGTCTTCTGGAATATACATCATTACAGAATGTTTGTATTGAACCCTGAAGCCACAGTAATTAGATTTCCATGAACTCCAGGCATTATTCACAAGCAGCATCCACAGCAGCAAGCACTAGAATGTCATTTTTTTCTCAAATCTCTCCAATATGTTACAACGTTTGAATGTGCAGTGTGATGTAAATGTGTGTATAAGTGTAGTGAATTGGTTATTTGAGCACATTTGATGCTTTTTAGAGCATGAAGCCCATTCGCCACGAGCTGCTGGAATGCTATTGTATAATTGTGAAACGCTTTTAACCCATTTAGACCGGGAAATAATCTGTGTGTCATTTTGAGATTTCTTTGGGCTATTCAAAAATAGCAGATCTACAAGCTCATGGTGCGGCACCGAGGGCCGCGCCATGAGCTTGTAGATCTGCTATTTTTTTTAAATCGCGAACATTAAATGCAAATCATTGAATATATTTCTGAAAGCAATTTTTTTAAAACTCAAATCTTTACTCCTGGGGGGGTCGCTGGAACAGAATATTTTAAGATGGGGGTCTGCGGGCCAAATACATATTTTGGGGTCCTTGATATGAAATAAGTTTGAGAACCACTTATTGCAACATACGTAAAAAAAAAAAATCCCCAGAAGCAAAGATTTGAACAAATGTTCGCTTTAAAAAATACATATATTCAAAGTTTTGCACAAATTTTCACAATAAAAAAAAAAAAAGCAGATCTACAAGCTCATAGCGCAGCACTCGGTGCCGCGCTATGAGTTTGTAGATCTTAAAATGACACGCACATATGCGTTCCCCGGTCTCAATGGGTTAAGGGGAATACTGCTGAATTTTAAGCACTCAAACATGTTTTGCATACATGTTGACAGAAGAGAATGGTTTAGTCAGTATTAAGAAATCCCTACACTGGTAGAAATTATACAGAGAATGGTTTGGCTCGCTCCCTAGACTCTAGTGCCACACAGATGTATAGAGAATTGAGTGGGGGAAAAAAAACATGGAATAGTTTAGTGAGCGTGCTGTGGATGATTTGTTCAGGGGATATGAGCACACAGCTGTTAATGTTATGAAAGGCACGATAAAGCCTATCTGAGTATACAAACTTGACTTTAGAGAACAAAAGGCTGTACCTATTCACTTTACACTGGAGAATCTCTGGGCTGTGTGTATAGTGATGACTTGATCGATTAGGCTTGTTTTGTTTTTAAAATGATACACAAAGATTCAGTAAAAATGTGAAGGAGTAGGCCTAAAAACCCTCCAGGGGCTTGAGAAGTGACATTCTCCGGGAATATTTGTACCTTCATAGGATAAAATTACATCAATGTGGAATACTGGTATACACATCTACCGGTATTACAAATTAAACATTGATAGACGTTAGTAGACATATGTAGTCATACAGATGAAGAAACAAAACAAACTAGAAAATGTGCTCCTCGGAGCACAGGTCTCCGCCATCGGACCCGACGGTCGGGTAATTTGTACTGGAAAGTACTGTTCCTGATTGATCCTTTCTTACCTATTTATATAACATATTGTGATGTCACATGCAGCTTGACCAATGTTGGGTGTTCTCAGACGGACACATACAGAGACGGAAAAGATGGAAAAGAGGAAGGACGAGAACGAAAACAATAGTGTCCTGGCGGAGACAAAAAGACCAATATGGACAATATAACAAAGAAGGAAACAGCAAAAAATCGATTGCAACAATAAAAGTCAAAGGAACAAAAAGTAAACCTCTAGGGGAAATATTCTATGGACCCAGTTCATTAGGCAGACCATATGGAAAGTATTTTGTGGTTAAGAGAAGCGATTTCGGAATCTTCTTGAATTGGTGAGAAGACAACTCCCATAGATGTAATGGCAGAGAATAACATATATATTTGAGCTTCTGAAGCCTACAGTATATTAAACTGAGTTTGAGAGGTACACTTATGATCCTCTAGGACATTGGTTCTCAAAGTGGGGTCCGAGGACCCCCAGGGGTCCTTGAGGGAGTTCCAGGGGGTCCCCAGCTAATGGATAGTTAGGAACCAAACGGACCCTTATGTAACTCAGAGAGTGTACATTTGGTTCCATTTGTACACTCTCTGAGTTACAGTAACATTGATTTTACAATATAAATTGGGGTTCCAGAGATATAAATGCCATTAAATGGGGGTCCGTAGCCTAATGCATGTCAAACTGGGGGTCCTTGAAATTAAAATGGTTGAAAATCCCTGCTAGAGCTGTAAACATCGTCTCTGATGGGGTCCCTGGCATATGTTTTCAAATGGGAGGTCCGCAGGCTAATAAGTGTCAATTTGGGGGTCCTTGACATGAAAAAGTTTGAGAACCACTGCTCTAGGAAACAACTAGACCAAGACAAGTTGTTTTGTTGTTGTATTTGTGTTGTTGTTGTTGTTTTCAGTTAGTCACTCTTACACCCCAGATGGGATCTATTGGCATGGCTTCACTGTGAATGTCTCACATCATATTGATGATGTTCAGTCTTCTCCAAATATGGAGGAATACAAACATAAAAACAATGTCTGGGGATTGTTTTCCTTGGCCCATTGGCAGCATGCACAAGACACTTGGCACTGGTCGGTGTTAGTGCAGTGGTTTTCAACCCTTTTCATATCAAGGTTCCATTATGTATTCGGCATTTGAGCCAAGGTCCACCGTTTGATGAGATTTACCCAAAACTTTTAATATTTTGTTTGTTGTCGTTCGATGAGATTTTGTCCACAATTCCATGCTGTATTGATGTTGGTACCATAGGAGAGATGACAGGCAAACATTGATCAAAATAACAATTATTTAATTAAGTAATGCTGTTGTTTAACAATAGTTCAACTCTTGAGAGTGTAAAATGGTCCATTTGGGTCCATTTGACGCTTTCAAGAGTTAAACATCTAATAAGGGTCCATTTGGTTACCAACTCTCCATCATTTAGCTGGGGACCACCTGGAACCCCCTCATTGACCACTGGTGGTCCCCGGACCATTGGTTCAGAACCACTGGTGTAGTGGTTTGCGAGATTATCTGTGGATGGACGGATACAAGAACAAACAAACATTTTGGGGGACGTACATACATACAGTACATCAGTGTTGATTTTGACAGCAAATGTTTTTGATTTAGTTTTAGTCATAGTCTTTTGAATCAAATTCCATTTAGTTTTAGTCATATTTTAGTCATCTGAAATGTTTAAGTTTTAGTCTAGTTTCAGTCGACTAAAATATCATACGATTTTAGTCGACTAAACCTACAGTTGATTTAGTCGACTAAAATGTATGTTGGCGGGCCTTAAGGCGTCGTAATGGCTGATTTTACTTGGTTGCACGCTGAAAATAGCAGATCTACAAGCTCACAACACGTTGCAGCGCAAGCTTGAAGATCTGCTATTTTCAGAGAGCAACACCCGAGTGCAACAAAACATAGAACGACTTGTCTTTTAGTTCTACTGGATCTCTTCTCCACTAGTCCCTCACTAACTTTTCAGTCTGGTTTTTATTTGTTGACTAAATTGTCAATGTATTTAGTCTTAGTTTTTGTCATCAAAGCTTAGTTTTTATTTGAAAACATGTAGTTGACGAACATTTTTCGTCATAGTTTTAGTCGACAAAATCAACACTGCAGTACATGTATACGGCCTAACGCTCTTCTGGACGGCTCTCTTCCAAAGAAGCGATGCCGTTAAAAAACAGGAAAGCGTTGCCAGGTTTGTTCACCTGCTGTAACACTAAATCTTTATTCTAAACGGATCATTTTTTATTGCTCTGTCTCTGACTTTAGTCTGTCACTCTGTGAAGAAGAGAGACACTCTGGTTCATCCTCTGGGCTGGGGGGCTTTCAGATCAGATCATATCCCCTGATGGAGTGGATGCATGCTCACAACATTAGACTATGGCAGCGGTCAGGAGGAGAGGATGCTATCTTTGTGCAGAGGGAATACTTTTTTTCTCCAACCTCTCTAGGAAATCCCCCTTCGGTTGGCAGGCTTTTTCACACATTTAGAATAGCCAGTGATTCTGTAACTACTGTAAGTGCATTTACTTAAGTACTGTACTTAAGAAGTACAATTTTGAGGTATTTGTACTCGAGTATTTCCAATTTTTCCAAACTACACCTCAGATCCAAATATTGTACTTTCACTCCACTACAATTATTTGAAAACTTACTTAAATTACTAGTTACTTTGTAGATTTTGATTATTATTACAAAACATACATTCAGCCATTTCGGCCATTTGAAAATAGCAGATCTACAAGCTCACAATGCGTCGCGATGCGACGCATTGTGAGCTTGTAGATCTGCTATTTTCAAAAGAGTTCTATATATTTGAAAACTTGAATTCTGCATAACAAGTAGCTTTTACTTTTGGTACTCTAAATGCATTTTGATACCAATACGTTGGTACTTTTACTCAAGTACATTTTGAATTCCGGACTTTTACTTGTAACAGAGTATTTCTACATTGCAGTATTGATACTTTTACTTACGTAACATATTTGAGTACTTTTTCCACCACTGGGCAGCAGTCAGGAGGAGGAGGATGGTATCTCTCTGCAGAGGGAACGCTTGTTTCCAACATCTCTAGGAAATCCCCTTCGGTTGGCAGAGCTTTTTTTTCCCCACCCATTTAGAATAGCCAGCCAGTGACTCTTAGTTTCTTAGGGGCTCGTCTGCACTAAAGATATTCAAAGAGAGGAACTGCAGCGAAGAAGAGGACACGAGCCCCTCTCCTCTCTGAATTATGCATGATGTCTCTGAGCCATTTGGTCCTGTTTATTATGAATGTTGAACATACATTTTTCCAAAACCCTTTGGCAATTGTTTTCCGGCATAAGATTTGAATTGGATTGGGCCCCGGTCGGTGCTGCTGGGGCGTTCACAATCCTGTGACACGCAGATGACAGCTTCTCCCTTTTTCCTAGCAGAGAGCCTCATGCACGCCGAGGAGGAACTCACTGTGTTCGCTTGTGTCTGCTGCCATCCCTCTGCCCCCCTTGTTAGTAGTGCCAGTGGTGTATAAAGTAACTAAGTACATTTACTCAAGTACTGTGCTTCAGTGCAATTTTGAGGTATTTTTTACTTGACTGGGGTATTTCCGATTTTCAGTACTTATACTTATACTCCACTACATCTCAGAGGCAAATATTATACTTGTACTCCACTACAATTATTTGAAAACTTTAGTTAATAGTTACTCTGTGGATTTTGATTATTATTATTATTACAAAACATACATTAACCACTTCAGCCCTATGTACATTTCAGCCATATGAAAATAGCCAATCTACAAGCTCACATGCGACGCATCGTGAGCTTGTAGATCTGCTATTTTCAAAGGATTTTTATACATTTGAAAACTTGTGAAATGGGACATTCTGCATAATGAGTGCTTTCTACTTTTGGTACTTTAAATACATTGTGATACCAATACCTTTGTACTTTTACTCAAGTACATTTAGAATTCCAGACTTTTACTTGTTAGGGCGCGCTCCTACCGCACTTTTATTTTACCTCTGGGGCGGAATCTGCCAATGCTTTGTCAATGCAAATGCATGGATTCTTGGAAAAAATCTGCAAGACCATGAATTGGCAGATTCCGCCCCCGGAGGTAAAATAAAAGTGCGGTGGGAGCGCGCCCTAAAAGAGTATTTCTACATTGCATTATTGATACTTTTACTTGAGTACTTTTTCCACCACTGACTTCGAGGAAGAACTCACCGTGTGCTTGTCTCTGCCATCCCTCTGGCCCCTTGTTAGTAGTGCAGTCTCATTTGTTACTCCACTGAAAGGCAGGTCCCCCTATTTTATGTTCCTTGTTTTCTCGTATGAATCGCAAAACAAAACAATTTTTTTGTGCTTTGCCAGAGCGAAAATGAATGCCTGGTTTATTCTGGGTATGCTTCACCTCCTCTCTGACAAGCCCCCTGTTGGGATGACAGGGGGGAGAAACAGCTTAAATTCTCTCAATTTAGTTTGATATTAACCCATTAAGACCGGGAACGCATCTGCGTGTCATTTTTAGATTTCTTTGGCTATTCAAAAATAGCAGATCTACAAGCTCATAGCGCGGCACCGAGTGCCGCGCTATGAGCTTGTAGATCTGCTATTTTTTGGAAAATCGTGAAAATGTGTGCAAATCTTTGAATATATACATATTTTAAGCAAACATTTTTTAACTCAAATATTTGCTTCTGGGGATTCTATAAATGTCTTCTAAATCCTAATAGTAAAAAAAAAAAAAAAAACGTATGTTGTCAGTGGTTCTCATGTCAAGGACCACCCAATATGTATTTGCCGCAGACCCCCATCTCAAAATATGTTGTTCCAGGGACCCCCAGAAACAACAAAACAAGATTTGAGTAACACATTTGCTTTAAAAATATATATATTCAAAGATTTGCACACGTTTTCAAGATTTTTCAAAAATAGAAGCTCATACTGTGGCACTCGGTGCCGCGCTATGAGCTTGTGGATCTGCTATTTTTGAATAGACCAAAGACATCTAAAATGACAGAGATGCGTTCCCGGATTGAATGGGTTAAACACAACTGGGGTTCTCCGCGATTGGATTTTTGACAGGTGCATCACTTTGCATTAGATAACGATTCCCTCACATGTCAGTCTCTATATCTCCATACGTATCGGGGCATTTCTTATTTATGGCAGCTTTGACAGAATCGTCAATGCGCTTACAGCGGAGGTGACACCTAGAATAAGAATTACAAAATGAAATATGTATAATGATGTTTTATTGGTACATCCCATTAACTCATTCACTGCCAGAGTAAATAAATAAATAAATAAATAATCACTATTTTTTGTTTCTCTTAGCTTTTCAAGTAGTCACAGAATATTTATCCCCAGTATGATCGATTCCCCAATCGTTGCTAAACACGGAGGGTTTCACCGTGCTTCCTAATTTATTTATTTTTTGTTGCGGCCCTCCGTTCACTTGTTTTAGGCCTTTGAATATAGCACCCTCTTGTAAAAAAATAATATTTTTTTTGGTTGTTGAAAGAACGCATATCTGTGTTCTTGACAGGTAATGTGTTAAAATATGGTCCACTTTTTGCCACAGGCTGTGGTAACAGCCTAAGGCTAATACATAGACGGGAAGGAAACATGACGTTTGCACGACCGTTTGATGATTGACAGCGGGTGACCTCGATTCGAAGTGTTTTTTTTTGTAAGGCATAAATTATCTCGTCAAAAATGCAGAGTAAAACCAGGGAGGTGATTTTCCAAAAGGAATAACAAGGAAGTGAATGGAGGAGGAAATATTGGGATCACGTGATCTCCTGGATCTGTGTGTGTCTGAGGATGAAATAGTCACTCATGTATTAGTGAAGAGCGCCATCTAGTGGAAAAACACCAACAACACGTCAAACACATCAATGGCGGTGTGGGCTTTGGAAAAAAAACATGTCAAACACGTCAATGGCAGAGAATGAGTTAAAGAGAGTACACTTATTGGGTTTCAAATCCTTGACATTAAAAAGAAAACCAAAACAAATAGAAAATAACTATAGTAAGCAGTTAAAATAGCACCTACAATAGAAAATACATTTAAAAAAGCACAACTTAAGGTAAGGTGTCTTTGTTTTGTGTGTGTGTGTGTGTGTGTGTGTGTGTGTGTGTGTGTGTGTGTGTGTGTGTGTGTGTGTGTGTGTGTGTGTGTGTGTGTGTGTGTGTGTGTGTGTGTGCGTGCGTGCGTGCGTGCGTGCGTGCGTGCGTGCGTGCGTGCGTGCGTGCGTGCGTGCGTGCGTGGTTGGTTGATGATCCATTGGGTTTTTACTGACATTCTGTATGGTGTGTCTATATCCTGGATGGATGGAAGCTCTCATCCACTGATGCTCGGGGCGGTCCCTCTGCTGCACTTTGCGGTTGAGGGCAGCGCAGTCAGCGATGCATCCAGTCAGTCAGGAGGCTCTCAGTGCTGTCTCTCTGTAGAAGGCCTGTAAGGATCTTAGGCCCCATGCCCTGAACATTCTTACAGCTGCATGCCTGAGGTGAACAAGGCCTTTCTTACACCACATGGCATGGTGTGCTCGTCCCATAGGAGAGGTTCCTCCTTGCATGATGCGAACGTGGAGGTACTTGAAGATCTGACTCTCTAGTCCAGATGTTTTCAACGTGTTCAGGCCAAGGACCCCTTAGCTGAGAGAGAGATGAAGCACGGACCCCCCCCCCCACACTACATAATACATATTGTATAAGATTGTGTCGCAGATTCAACTTTTTCATAGATTTCCTAGATGGCTTCATAGACTTCTTTGACAGCACCGTTATCAGTGTTTCACTCTGTATTTAGTATGCTCCTATTCCCCTCGATACACTAAACCTCTTTGCCGAAAATAGCCGATCTACAAGCTCACAACGCCTCGCAGGGCGAGGCGTTGTGAGCTTGTAGATCTGCTATTTTCGGCTAATGTTCTCCTCAGAAAAGGAATTCTATGGTTCAAGTGGTTAATGTAAAAAAAAAGAAAAAAACATCCTTTCACGCAAAGATTTGGCTGACCCCCTATAGTAGCCCTGAGGACCCCTTAGGGGTCCCGGACCCCCTGTTGAAGACTCCTGCTCTAGTCCACGATCAGCTCCTTGGTAATGTTGACTTGAGAGAGAGGCACCACTGTGTCAGGTTGTTGTCCTCTCTCCTGTAGGCTGTAGTCTTTCCGTTGTCAATGATCAGGCCCATTACTGTTAGCTTGGTGTCCATTCTGGAGGTCGACTACGGTGTTGAATTCCGAACTGTTGTCTTAACCCATTCAATCTGGGAGCGCATCTGTTTGTGTCATTTTAGATTTCTTCGGGCTATTCAAAAATAGCAGATCTACAAGCTAATAGCGTGCGCAGCTATGAGCTTTTTCGGAAGTTTTCAAACAATTGTGAAAATGTGTGCAAATCTTTGAATATATATTTATATTTTTACAGCAAACATTTGTAAAATATGTTGTTCCAGGGACCTCCAGAAGCAAAGATTTGAGTTACAAATGTTTGCTTTAAAAAATATATATATTCAAAGATTTGCACAAATTTTTTTCAGAAAATATCAGATATACAAACTCATAGCACAACATTCGGTGCGCTATGAGCTTGTATATCTGCTATTTTTAAATAGCCAAAGTATAAACTAATGGTCATAGCTCAAACCTAAAATAGACTGAAAGAACGAGCCCAATCGATGGTCTTGAAGGGCGGAGCCAAACCCAGGCGCTGGATTCCAGCGCCTGGGTTTGGAGCACTCTGATTGGTTAGGAGATAACAAGGTCCTAAGACCAGCATTCCTGCAAGGTTCTCCCAGGCTTTTTTCTTTTGAAACAAAAAAAAAGGCATGGGTTTCCGAGGCTAAACCTAAAATGACACAGATGCGTTCCCGGTCTTAATGGGTTAATCTAGGAACAGCATTTCTCTTGTAAGAGTTCTTCTCAATATGGTGAGGGCAGTATGGAGTGTTGTGGCATGGTTTCATCTGTGGATCTGTTTTGGCAGTATGTAAATTGGTGATGGTTCCGGTGTGTGGGCGGTGTAATATGCTACAGATTAGATCTCTTTGTTTTTTACTCACAGGGAAAGAGAGAGAGGTTGAACATGTCTGTTAAAACAAACAGCCAGCTGTGCTGAGCACGCTATGATCACCTGACCCATGGGCTGCCATCTGGCCCGTGGTGACACGCTTGAACAACGTGGGCCTCTGCAGTGGCCGGAGCACCGGTCATGTTGGCGGCCCACCCAAGAGATTGGTGTTAACTCTTTAAGACCGGGAACGCATCTGTGTGTCATTTTTAGATTTTGTTGGGCTATTCAAAAATAGCAAATATACAAGCTCATGTGTTTTTTGAAAAATCATGAAAATTTGTGCAAATATTTAATTATTTTTGCAGATATTTGTAACTCAAATCTTTGCTTCTGGGGGTTCCTGGAACTAAATATTTGACAAATGTTCACTTCGAAAAATATATAATCCAAGATTTTGCCACGAATTTTCACGATTTTTCAAAAATAGCAGATCTACAAGCTCATAGCGCGGCACTCGGTGCCGCGCTATGAGCTTGTATATCTGCTATTTTTGAATAGCCAAAGAAATCTAAAAATGACACACAGATGCTTTCCCGGTCTTAATGGGTTAATAACCTTGAAACGGGGTGCGAAAGAGAGACGGAGAGGTGTTCAATGTGGTCTGTTATTGTTACGTTGTGTGTACAGGTACATAATAAATGCGTATTAGCATTTCCCAAGCTTTCCCAAGGGAGAGCGACAGCGAGAGACGTGCACAGCATAGTGTACGTTTATACGTGACAACCCATTCTACCATAGAGCAACTATAGACTGACAGAGAGAGAGAGAGAGAGAGAGGCTGTGACAAAGAGAGGGTGAGCGACAAAGAGAGACGTGCAAGCTTACATCTGATTAACACCAACATACATTTATAAACATGACACATATCCCGTGCACATATGACACGCGTGTGCATGGACGCATGTGCACACACAGTGCACACGCGTCCATGCGAAACACAGTTGTGGCTCGTTTTGAAACGTTTTACGGTATTGCATCCAGATGTCCAAGTTCCCTCACTTGATCATCCAACAATGTATTCCTTTCAAAGTGCCACTTTCCTGGTGGGAAACTTGTGTAGACGTATATCCGAGACACAACATCAAAGCACTATATTTGCCTGTTCACTCCTCACGCTTTAAAGGAATCATGAGCTCAGTTCGGGGCTCTCCCCAGGCTGGCAGAGGGAGAGTAGCGCCCGCGATTACAAGCTTAGGCAATTTGCACAGGGTGAAAAATGGGTTACAAAAATCGTCGGATACACTTTTTTTTCTTTTAAAGAGAGAGAGAAAGAGATGCAGTGTGACTTTATTGTGTCAGACAGAAGTTGTTATTATTGGGCCATGCCTCCTGGTGAAGAGTTGCACTCCAGTGAGTGCAACCTTTCTTCTACTGTAGTACTATATAACTGTGATGCTTGGTGCAGATGCAGATTTCTTAACCCGTTAAGACCGGAAACGCATCTGTGACTTTTTTTTTTTTGATTTCTTTGGCTATTCAAAAAATAGCAGATCTACAAGCTCATAGCGCGGCACCGAGTGCCGCGCTATGAGCTTGTAGATCTGCTATTTTTTTTGAAAAATCGTGAAAATGTGTGCAAATCTTTGAATATGTGTGTTTTTTAAAGCGGACGTTTTTAACTGAAACCTTTGCTTCTGGGGGATAAATGTCTCGGTTTTTAAATTTTCATTATGTTGCTATTCTCAAACTTTTTTCATGTCAAGGACCACCCAAAATGTTGTTCCAGGGACCCCCCAGAAGCAAAGATTTGAGTCAAAAATGTTTTTTAATGGCTTTAAAAAACTATATATATTCAAAGATTTGAGTTTAAAATGTTTTTAATGTCTTTAAAAAACTATGTACCGGTACTAATATTATATTCAAAGATTTGCACAAATTTTCACGAATATTTTCAAAAATAGCAGATCTACAAGCTCATAGCGCGGCACTCGGTGCCGCGCTATGAGCTTGTAGATCTGCTATTTTTTGAATAGCCCAAAGTATAAAATAATGGTCAAAGTGGTTACACAGATTCCGTTCCCGGTCTTAATGGGTTAAAAAAGAATCAGTGCTTTTTTTGCGAAAGCTAAACCCTGCCTCCTGGTCTGCTGTATGGAAGGGTGACTAATCCTCCTCCTCTCTCTCTCTCCTCAAACACACACGGTGGGCGTGGGACGCTGGCCCATTTGTGAAGGCTGGCCAAGCAGGGGGCCGTGGGCGCTGTGGTACTGTAGAATCTGCTGAGGGTTGACCACTGTCTCTCCTCTCCTTGGGAGGTCTGGTGCCAAGTGAGGTCTGACACGAGATGTTTTTTTTATGGGACATCATTGTGGACTCTTTCTCATTCCTTTTCCCCTGAGCTGATTTGGTATTCTTCCAGTCTGGTCATCAGACGGACGACTGCTTTGTTATGACCTGATTCTACTGAACACTATATATACGCTACTGTGATACTAGCGCAGTATTTCCAGTGGTGTAAAGTAACTAAGTACATTTACTCAAGTACTGTACTTATAAGTACAATTTTGAGGTACTTATACTTTACCGGAGTATTTCCAATTTTCAGTAGTTTTACTTCTACTCCACTACATCTCAGAGGCAAATATTGTACTTTTACTCCCCTACAATTATTTGAAAACTTTAGTTTAGTAGTTACTTTGCAATTATCAATTAATATATTATTAAACATACATTAACCGCTTTAGCCCTATTTTATACCTAGGCTATTTGAAAATAGCCGATCTACAAGCTCACAACGCGTCGCATTGCGACGCGTTGTGAGCTTGTAGATCGGCTATTTTCAAACATTTTAGTACTTTTACTTTTGGTACTTTAAGTACATTTTGATACCAATACTTTTCTACTTTTACTATATTGCAGTATTGATACTTTTACTTAAGTAAAATATCCGAGTACTTTTTCCACCACTGCTGATTCTACTGAACACTACACTACTGTGATACTAGCGCAGTATTTCAGATTTGATCTTAAAAGCTTTTGCAGTCATTCCCTCTGAAACATATCAATTCAATGGTGAATTGGTGATCGATATTGTATCTTTTTAATTGCTGGACATAATTATTTTAGTTATTGATTGGCAATTGCTCTGTACCTTTTCTCTTTTGTTTTGTGTTTATGAGCGAGGTGCTTACACTCTTCCAGTTGAAAGAATACAAGTTTATTCAACCGAAAAGTTAAAAACATGATGTTTTTGGTCTTGTTCATCAGAGATGTAATGGACAAAGACTGAAGCTTATACTACAGTACATGTAGGGACTCATTGTTGTCAGTTGAAGACGATCATTCATAGAGCTTAGAAGTCCTGATGTCACTCTGTTATGCCCTGGGTCACAGAAGTATTTTTTCTCTACAAAATACCATAGGGTTACCTTTGTATTGCGTCATTTAACACATTGAGTGCCAAAAACGGTCCGGACCGTTCTTCATAATCCAAACGAGGTGTGCCAAAAACGGTTATGGCCGTTTTTGGGAAAAAATATATTTTTTTTCCTTCACAGCACCAGGAGATATCATTTTACGAAGATTTAGACTCCAATCCACTTCCTGGTTAAGTTATGACTTCAAAAGCCTGTATCTCTGCTCCTGTGTACTTTT
The DNA here is from genome assembly GCF_963454915.1 of Gymnoscopelus microlampas. Taxonomy (NCBI): domain Eukaryota; kingdom Metazoa; phylum Chordata; class Actinopteri; order Myctophiformes; family Myctophidae; genus Gymnoscopelus; species Gymnoscopelus microlampas. The sequence continues at coordinate 43,699,280 of NC_139950.1, forward strand.
TGTTTTTACGATGTATTTTCGACTATTTTCAACTGGTTGCAACTATGGAACGGATTACCGAATGTTTTTAATCTTTTTCCCCGGATTGTACGAGACCTCTATGTGTGTAATGAGGGGATCACCGTGAGGACGGTGATCACTGAAAATGTTTTGTGACTACTTCAAAAAGGTCCAAAAATGGTTAAAAATCCAGGCACTGGAGGTACCCTGTTTTGAAAAACCCCTGGCACTCAATGTGTTAAGAACCAAAAAAATAATCCCCCCCAAAAAAATCTGCCGGGCAATTCTGTGTCGTTTATTGCATTGAGTTACATTTGATAAAATCTGTGTTTGGAGTAATCTTTATTTTTTGAAACTTTGGATGAATTAGTACTTTTTCACTGTCAATTGATGCTTCGTATCCATATTATGAGTAAAATTGGCAGGCTAATTTCTTTATTTTTGGAACACAGTTCTTATAAGCCACGATGCTATAATGAGACCTTATGGTATTTTCAATGGAAAAAATAACTCCTGCCCATATGGGCATAGCGGCCTCTAGTGGCATGTGATGTCAGAAGTCGGTTCTCTATTGCTGGATGATTTATTTCCATTCCTATTTTCATGCTCTTGTTGTTTACCAAACCTCCTTTAGTTTTTCTCTTGTCCCAATGTCACTTCATCCTCAGTAAACCAGTCTCCATGGTGAGTCTATATTAAGCTATAATGATGTTCATTCGGATGACGTACTTGAATTGCAAAAACATCTCACATAGCATTGTGTGGCCGTCACAGATCTGCTTTGAGATGAAATGTGTGATGCTTTACAAGTAGGTGTCTAATCCATTAAGACCGGGAATGCATGTGTGTGTCATTTTATAGATTTCTTTGGCTATTCAAAAATAGCAGATATACAAGCTCATAGCGCGGCACCGAGTGCCGCGCTATGAGCTTGTAGATCTGCTATTTTTTAAATTAATTATCTTATAATATATATTTATTTTTTAAAGTGAACATTTTTAACTCCAATCTTTGCTTTTGGGGTATTCTAATGTCTTCTAAATCCTAACAGTTTTCTTTTCTTCAAAAAACGTATGTTGCTATACTGTATACCAGTGGTTCTCAAACGTTTTCATGTCAAGGACCAACTAAAATGTATATGTATTTGGCCCGCTTACCCTCATCTCAAAATATGTTGTTCCAGGGACCCCCCAGAAGCAAAGATTTGAGTTAAAAATGTTTGCTTTAAAAATATATATATATAAATTCAAAGATTTGCACTAATGTTCACGATATTTAAAAAAAAATAGCAGATCTACAAGGGCCGCGCAATGAGCTTGTAGATCTGCTATTTTTGAATAGCCAAAGAAATCGAGGAAATGACACGGACGCTTTCTCGATCTTAATGGGTTAAATGTCCGTCACATCTGCTGTTTAATTTGAATTTAAAAAGAAAAAACATAATTGGGTTGTGGTATGTACTTGCTCTATGGTTGTAATAGATAACAGTCTGCAACAAGTTAATAAACACAATCCTTCAAGTATATTAAGAAGCTGGGGAGGAAGGAAGTTGCTCGGTTTTTTCCTTGTGGCATCTGTTTGAAAGAAAACGGGCCTTTTTCAAATGCAAGCTCTTTGCTTTGCTTTGGCTGCCTGGCAGGAGGCAGACAGTTTAGTGGTGAGAGCTCGTTTGTCACGCCCCCCCCCCCCCCCCCCCCTGTCATCTGCCGGCGTAGCGTGCACCCCAGGAGGGGGGGTGGTGGTGGTGTGGACAGATTGGATTTGGGTGAGGAATGTGGTGGAGTCATCCCAGAGGGGATGGATGTGACACTGCGCCCGCGTGACGACGAGCCTGTGGTGATGAGGTGGTGGTGGTGTGTACATTGGAAGCCCATCACGGCGGACGCCGCCACTCGCCACCAGTGGTGGAAAGTAACTAAGTACATTTACTTAAGTACTAGTACTTAACACATTGGCTGCCAGAATTATTTATTTATTTTCTACAGTAGACTGCCAGACTTTTTCAATGAAAAAAAAAAGTACTCAGGAGCCGAGATACAGAATTTTTAAGTTTTAAGTTAACAAGGAAGTGAATGGGAGTTTAAATCTTCGAAAAATCATATCTCCTTGGTCTTTTTTTTAAACATTTTATTTATTTATTCATTTTTTAAATAGAACGCAGATCTGCGTCTTTGGCAGCTTGCGTTGTAAGGACTCAATAGAACGCAGATCTGAGTTTTTGGCAGCCAATGTGTTAAGTACAATTTTGAGGTATTTGTACTTAACTTGAGTATTTCCTTTTTTCCAATACTTTTACTTCTACTACACTACATCTCTGAGGCAAATGTTGTACTTTTACTCCACTACAAATATTTGAAAACTTTAGTTACTTTTCACTTTCAGATATAAATGATTATATTATGAAACATACTTTAACCACTGTAGGCCTATTTTATACGTAGTCTATTTGAAAATATCAGATCTACAAGCTCACAGCGCGTCGCATCGCGACACGCTGTGAGCTTGTAGATCGGCTATTTTCAAACATTTTAGTACTTTTACTTTTGTCCTCTCCTCTCCTCTCCCCACCTTGACTTCTCCCTCTCCTATCTGTCTCAGTGCGTCGACATGGGCTGCGGTAATGGCTTTGTTATTGGGTTATGGTTTAGTTACTGTTACAACCTCCTCCCCGACAGTGTTAAACCATCTCCCCGGCCATTTGTCCAGACAGACATGCCCGGGCCCTCTAATGCTCTGAGTAAATGGAGTCACCCTGAGATATTCAGAGCTTGTAGATCTGCTATTTTCAAATAGCTTAGGTATACAGTGGTTAATGTATGTTTTATAAAATAATAATTGATAATTGCAAAGTATACAAGTGTTCAAATAATTGTAGTGGAGTAAAAGTATAATATTTGCCTCTGAGATGTCCAGTAGTGGAGTAGAAGTAAAAGTACAGAAAATTGGAAACACTCCAGGAAAGTAAAAATACCTCAAAATTATATTTAAGTACAGTACTTGAGTACATGTACTTAGTTACTTTACACCACTGGAGAGTGTACACATGATCATTTTACATTTTGTACAATCTCACATTTACAAATGGTTAAGGTCTGGCTGGTGGCTGAGTGGGTATACGATTAGAAAGAGGCTTTCTGGGTAATCAGAAGGTCACCGTTTTTGACCCTCGGCTCGCCCCGTCTGTGTTCCTGAGCAAAGACACTTTACCCCTAACAAGCCCACCGCCTGCCCCCCCGTGATCCCATCTGAGCAGCAATCAGTTGGGTGAAACGGTAAAAGCAATTTTCCCTCAGTGGGGACCGACATTTACTTTACCTGGAGTATTTCCAATTTTCTGTACTTTTACTTCTAGTCTGCTACATCCCAGAGGCAAACATTGTACTTTTACTCCACTACAATTATTTGAAAACTTTAGTTGCTAGTTGCTTTCTAGATTTGGATTATTATTACAAAACATACCCACTTCAGCCCCATATACATGTACATTTTGGCCATTTGAAAATAGCAGATCTACAAGCTCACAATGCGTCGCATTGTGAGCTTGTAGATCTGCTATTTTCAAGAGATTTTTATACATTTTATACATTTGAAAACTTGTGAAATGGGACATTCTGCACAATGAGTAGCCTACTTTCTACTTTTGGTACTTGAAGTGCATTTTGATACCAATACTTTTGTACTCTTAAGGCCTTTGCAAACAGGGTGCGATTAGTCAATCAGTTTTTACCGCATGCGAAAAGACGCACGAATCGAACTGGGTTCGATTGGGAAAAAAACGCATCGCCGAATCGCATCGCCGCACGGTAAATTCGGAGCCGGTGTGCATGAGGTCATTGAGAACCATGTGTTCATTTAAAAAATGATATTGTCAGTTTTTTCCGTGCGAAAAAACCCTGTCTGCAAAGGCCTTCACTCAAATACATTTTTGTATTCCTTTTATTTATTAGTATTTCTACATTGCAGTATTGATACTTTTACTTCAGCAAAAATGTGAGTACTTTTTCCACCACTGACATTGAAAGTCCAAAACTTAGGTCTGAGACAGATGTTCCTCTTGTCCTGAAAGAATCTCAAGTGCGTTAACGAGCCATATTCATAATTCCCTCCCCCCTCCCGTCGTCTTGTCTTTATTTTTCTCCCTCTCGTCTGTTTTGCCGTTGTCATCATTATGTTGCGTTCATCATTAGCACACAGACAGACAGACCTCATGGGATGTATCCTTGGTTTAACGCTCTGCCCCCCACAGTACACTGTCAGTGATGGAGCCTATATCTAACCCTTTAAGACCGGGAACGCATCTGTGTGTAATTTAAAGATTTATTTGGGCTATTCAAAAATAGCAGATATACAAGCTCATAGCGCGGCACCGAGTGCCGCGCTACGAGCTTGTAGATCTGCTATTTTTGAAAAATCGTGAAAATGTGTGCAAATCTGGTAATTTTCTTAAAGTGTTTCTTTTTTTTTTTAAAGATATTTTTGGGGCTTTTTTAAGCTATTTTTTTTTGCTTTTTTAGCAAAGGTCATCGGGATTGGGAGTCGACCCCGCGACACGCTGTCAAGCTGGATTACCAGCGTATGTGGTATGTGGTACCTGGACCGCTAGACCAGCGGGCGCCCCCTAAAGTGAACATTTTTAACTCAAATCTTTGCTTCTGGGGGATTCTACAAATGTCTTCTAAATCCTGAAAAAACGTATGTTGCTATAATATCAGTGGTTCTCAAACTTTTTCATGTCAAGGACCACCCAAAATGATATGTATTTAGACGCGGACCCCCCAACCTCAAAATATTTCGTTCCAGAAGCAAAGATTTGACTTAAAAATAATATATATTCAAAGATTTTGCAGAAATTTTCACGATTTCTTTCAAAAATAGCAGATCTACAAGCTCATGAGTGCCATGCTATGAGCTTGTAGATCTGCTATTTTTTTTTAATAGCCCAAAGAAATCTAAAAGTGTCACAGATGCGTTCCCGGATTGAATGGGTTAAATTGGCACAGAGAAAGCAGACAGGAGTCAGACTCAGTCTGGGTGGCTGTCAGCTGCAGTAGACAATGTAATGTAATATTTGACTCATGTCAGGCCTTCATGCAGGGCTCCTAGAAGACATATCTGCATTTAGGAGTGCAGTCACTTGGCTCTGTGAATTCTCAACAAGAGAGATTGCTTTACTGTGTTTTCTGGGTTATTGTTTTATTTTATTTTTAGCTGTGCTAGCTGCAGGGCTCCAAGGATGGTGATATCTATCTATCTATCTGGTCTGACTGTCCTTATACACCTCTTTGGTTACAAACAATGATATCTCCACAACTAATGGCTGGATTGTTATGGAGTGTGCTGTGCACTTGGTCCTGCACCCTCGTCCCCGGAGGATGGCCCCTACTGATTTTTTTCCCCCCTTTCTTCTAAATTCTTATCCCACGATTTCGAAACCCCTATTTTTCCCCCAGTGCCAATGCCTAAGCTTGTAATCCTTGGCACTACTCTCCCTCTGCCAGCCTGGGGAGAGCCCCGAACTGAGCTCATGCTTCCTGCAACGCGTGAGGAGTGAGCAGGCCGCTTCTTATCACCTGACAGGGGGAGTTTCCCCGGTAGGACGTAGCGCGTGGAAGGAACGCGTTATTCCAACCAGTTCCTTTCCCCTCCATCAGGCGCCCCGGCTGACCAGGGGGCGGCAGTATAGAGACCAGGATTACTGCACGTTTTTCTTGTGAGGGTACCTACCATAGACATATAAAGGTAGACGCCTCCTTCGGCTCTGAGGCATTGGTATCTCGGGCGCCATTTTAGCGTAGGCAAGCTGTAGGCAAGCTTCCGCGTGTGTCACAGAAGGGGGCGTTCGGTAGGCCAATCAGAGGCAGGTGGGGGCGGGACAACTAGATTCTGACAAGTCTTAAAAAAGACGCACTGTGATTGGCCAGTAGTCAACGCGCTGTGAGCGCTGTGATTGGCCAGTAGTCACTTTGAGTGTCCGTTTTGCCTACGCGAAAATGGCGGCCGCGATACGAGTTTCTCCAACGAACTGCAGAGGCCAATGAGGTATCTAGGTTTCTATATCTATGGTACCTACCCTAGTAGGGGACACAGGGAGAACATGCAAACTCCACACAGAGAGGCCCTTTCGCCCCTACTGATTTGATGATCCAATGGCCTTTTGCTCTAGTGCCCCCATTAGACCAACATTTCCAGTTGTGCTCAAGATATCTCAAAGTCTGTCACGAAACTAGCTGAGTGCATTCAGGAGCAAGAACACGATCTGAGTGATAAAAATGACCTTTTCCCTACACAGCCTTTGGCCAACATTTCCAGTTGGGTGTGAGGACCAACACAGCCTTCCAGGAGCTGCTGTGGTATTTTTAGCCGCACTAGTGAGAGTGAGGGGCTCTGAGGATGACAATGTCATCTTTTGTCTGGCTGGGTGTAAGGAGCAGTGGTGTAAAGTAACTAAGTACATTTACTCAAGAACTGTACTTAAGTAAAATGTTTTGGTATTTTTACTGTACGGGAGTTTTTCCAATTTTCAGTACTTTTACTTCTACTCCACTACATCTCGGATCCAAATATTATACTTTTACTCAACTACAATTATTTGAAAACGTTACTTTGATTATTATTACAAAACATACAGTAACTAGCCTGGTAAACCCTCCCTCCGGAAATCTCATTTCCATTTGATTTCAGGAAGGAGTCTGGTCTGAAACGCCTTTCTCCAATAATCGCTCTGCTCGCCGAGCCGACGAGCCTATCAGCGTCGTCGCTCATTGTTCTGTGATTGACAGCGACAGTTGGCCAATCAGGTGGCGAGTTCGAGTGAGCCCGAATGAACCCGAGTGCAGCCTGAGAGCCGCCGACAAAAGACGAACGGCAGCCATTGTTGTTGTCCGAGTGCCGTCACTTCTTAGTTTCGTTCTTAAAACGGTCTCAAACTTCTTTTTTGAGGCACGGAATTTACTATTAACATATCGTTTGGATAGAATTTAGTTGTTTAACTTCATATATGTGGTCAATTAATCATGACAGAGCCTATTTAAAAATATAAATTTAGAGAACCGGCAGGGGCGGGGAGTGACACGCATGTATCCCAATAAGGCAACCTATTTTCGGCATGGCCGTCCCAAAAGTCCTGTTGCGTCACATAGTCTGGAGCTCGTCAAAATGAACTGCTGATTGGCTGAAGGGGAAAAACGATCATTGGTTGAAGGGGTTGTCAGTCAACGGTATTACTCCCGCCCAACTCCAGCCCACAGCGATTATTGCAGAAAGGCGGTTCAGACCAGACTCCTTCCTGAAATCAAATGGAAATGAGATTTCCGGAGGGAGGGTTTACCAGGCTATACAGTAACCACTTCAGCCCTATATATATTTCGGCCATTTGAATAGCTCACAATGCGTCGCATCGCAACGCATTGTGAGCTTGTAGATCTGCTATTTTTACGTTTTTATACATTTGATAACGTGTTAAATGGGACTTTCTGCAAATGAGTACTTTCTACTTTTGGTACTTTTGGTACTTTAAGTACGTTTTGATACCAATACTTTTGTACTTTTACTCAAGTAAATGTTTAATTCCCGACTTTTACTTGTAACAGAGTATCTCTACATCTCTACAAGGAGCAACACAGCATCATAGTGGGAGGTAGCAGGGTTTTTAGAATCCTTTTTAGTGGCCCTATTTTGGGGAAACGGTTGAACCGGCATGAAGCAGCCAACCACGTGGAAAAAGACTTGGTGTTTTCCGTACATGAGAAGGTCACAGCCGCTGCAGCAACTTTGGAAGAAAAAAAACAAATGCAGTAAATACATCTGGCACTGGGGCCAATGAGAAACATTTTCTCAGTGAAAAGTCAAGTTCATATCGGGGTGTTCGGTGGCTCAGCCAGTTAACCCATTAAGACTTGGAACTGTGTCATTTTTAGATTTGAGCTAAAAAGCATTATTTTACACTTTGGGCTATTCAAAAATAGCAGATATACAAGCTCGTAGCGCGGCACCGAGTGCCGCGCTATGAGCTTGTAGATCTGCTATTTTTTTTAAATCGTGAAAATGTGTGCAAATCTTTGCAAGTCAAGTAGTCAAGCAAACCAAGTCCTATATCTACATGTCGGAATGTGGCGTTTCGTGAGACCTTTCTGGTGACTTTTTCATGATTGGTTCGAATGGTTGAAGGACAGCCTTCTTTTCCCTTCCCTATCGCTTCCCATGCTCTGAAGGGACGGTGACAGATTCCGCGCTCTGGATCTCTGACACTGTAAGCGACACGGACCGGGCGGCTTTCGCTGGCCAGGGCTTGGAACAGAGATGGAAACAGACAGAACTGCCACAGCTTGTTTCTAAACAAACTATTCATTTTAGCCGATAAACTGATCATGTAGTTGTTCAGTATTGATTAATATTGCATATACAGCCTCTTTGTGTTCGCTATGTCTTCTCAGCCGGAGTTCAGCACAGCAGTTTGTTTACGTGTGTGTACTTGTCCGTGTGACATGTCCATGAGAAAAGTTGTCTAAGGGTTAGAATGTAATTTAACATTTAACCAACTGTAACTAATATGAAACCACTACCAGTCTGAGTTAAATTATCTCTGAGGATTTTACTGTATATAGTGGCAAAAGTAGCAATGGGTAAGTGCGTGTCTTGAGTCCCTATACATAGGGTTGCCAACATCCAGAACTGGGGAAACGGGACCCATGCACGCGCGATTTTTTTCGGGTTTCCCGCGGATACATTTACTTTTTTTGTTACTTTATTTCGGTTTTAGGGTTGGGTTGGGTTAGGGTTATGTGATTTAATTATTTTGGGGGAGCCGCGCCCACCGGAGAAAATTTCACACACACACACACACGCACGCGTGCGAGCACTGTGCCTGCCCTGTCAACTGAGCGATCCTATCGCCCTTTGCATACAGCACACAAACACGCAGCCAGACACACTGCATTGTGCGCAAACAGAAATATATTTTTTATTTTTCCCTTTACACCGGAGTCCGGGACAAACAAAGTCCTGTACGGGACACGCCCCTTTTGGCTCAAATACGGGGCGTCCCGGCTAATACGGGACGGTTGGCAACCCTACCTATACACCTTATTCCCGGCCACACCCACCAGGTAGGGGAGTAGGCGGTGTGGGGAGCCCCATATCAAGTGGTTTCCTGTTTAGCAGCGTTGCCATGTCTGCTTATAATAAGCGACTTTGGGTTTGTTTCCTAATGTTTTTTGAAACCAGTAGTTTCCACATGTTTTCATGCCAAGTTCCCCCAGATTAATATGTATTTGTCTGCGGACCCCCATCTGAAAATAATTGTGCCAGGGACCCCCATACAATATTTGTGTTAAAATGTTTCCCAAAAAATCCCCAAAATGTACTTATTTGTTGAAAATAGCAGATCTACAAGCTCACAAAGTGTCACGATGTGACACGTTGTGAGCTTGTATCTGCTATTTTCTGCTATTCTACTATTTGTCTGCTATTTTCAGAAAATCCGATGTGAAGTGGTAAAACTTAGCCCAGTTGCTTCTTTTGTCACGTGACCGCTTGTTTTTCTTGCAAAGTCTGGCAACACACTGATTACCTATACACCCGCAGGCTGCTAGGGAAGAAATGAACAGATATTGAATGAAGCAGTTGAAAAGGGCAATGGCGCTGCCCTGGAGAAGGGCCAGGAATAAGGTGAATATGCTGGTAGACCTATAATTCAAGAAGGCAAGTGACGGATTATGGGCCTTGTTGACACCAACATTTGAGAGCAATGCTGATTTGCAGACAACACCCCCCCTGCTGCACCTCTCCTCCCACAATCGGTGCACACCACGCAGCCTCCAAAATACCAAACATACACAAGTCAGCCGGGGGAAGAAAATGCCACTGCACCTTGGGGAATTGTCAGTTTCCCTGTCTTCTACAATACATGTCTCATGCTATTGTGCCTGCCCACAGTGGTGGAAAGTAACATTTACTCAAGTACAAGTTTGAGGTATTTTTTTTTACTTTACTGGAGTATTTCCAATACTTTTACTTCTACTTCACTACATCTCAGAGGCAAATATTGTACTTTTTACTCCACTACAATGATTTGAAAACTTGAGTTACTAGTTACTTTGTAGATTTAGATTATTAGAATCTAAGACTGTAGAAGTACTCTGTTACAAGTAAACGTCCTGAATTCAAAATGAACTTGAGTAAAAGTACAACAGTATTGGCATCAAAATGTACTTAAAGTACCAAAAGTAAAAGTACTAAAATGTTTGTAAATAGCAGAAATACAAGCTCACAACGCGTCGCGATACGTTGTGAGTTTGCAGATCTGCTATTTTCAAATAGCCTATATATAAAGCAGCGCTGAAGTGGTTAATGTATGTTTCATAATATCATAATTTATATCTGCAAAGTAACTAGTAACTAAAGTTTTCAAATAATTTTAGTGGAGTAAAAGCACAATATTTGCAAATAACAAATACCTCAAAATTGTACTTAAGTACAGTACTTAAGTAAATGTACTTAGTTACTTTCCACCACTGCTCCAAACATAACAATAGCAGACAAAAACAAGAAACAGACCTGGAGGACATGGAGTTTAATTCAGTGTTTTGTTGTTGTTGATTTGTACGGGGTGTTTTTCATATTTTTGAATGTTGCCTGTTGTCACTACTATAGTGTAATAATCTGTCCAAACAGACTCCCCATTGTGCACGCTGGCTTTGATAATCACACAGATATGAATTTGCGTACTGAAAAAAAAGCTCCATATTTATGCTTCTTGACTGTCTTCCCCCCTTAATGAGAATCCTTTTTAGAGCAAATTGACGAATTAACATACATCCCCCTTCTTTGCAACGAGAGACTTATTTACCATGCAGAATTATGCACGGAGAAATTATACATTTATACAGGGCAGCGTTTAAAAGGTGGTTCACAGTAAAAGAAATCTTTAGTGTTAATTCATCCATTTGCATCTCTGAGAGAGAGTGAACAAATATAACCAGATGGACTCTTCAGGCCCATGTGGTTACATTTTGTTCACTCTGTTCAATGAACACTCAGGATTTTACTGTATGAATGATATCTGATCGTCACTGTGTGCTTACATTAAGCGAGCTGCACTGTATTTTCTCTAGGCATGAATCGATTTAAATCGATTCAAACCGGTGACAATTGAAATCGATTTAATAAAAAGTGAATCGCAATACAAAAAATAGGTGGAAAACCTTAGTTCAAGATCAAGATTGCTTTATATGTCATTTGTTTCCATCTGCAAGTAGTGTTAGAAAATAAACAAAATTATGTTTGTCCTAGTAAAATAATTTATGAAAGAATAAAAACTAACAGTGCAGAAACATACCCTATTTACCATTTTTAAAAACTAAGAATTCATGTTATAACAATAAGCATACCCAGATAAAAACAATGTATTAAAACGGAATGAATTTCATCCATAGTTCAGCCCATATAAACTTGCAGAGTGACGCATCACTTTACCTGGGCCTGGGTTACATCTTCTGATAGTTGTACTTGAATGTTGACATGAACTAATAATCCTGTTTAGTATTTCATTAGCGCAAAAGCGTGAAAAAAACCAAAATACAGCTAGTAGTGACGCTGCTGTATTTATTATCTACTATAAAGATACCAAGGATTGGGATTCGACAGTGATGTCACTGTTATGCAACACGGAAGTAGCACGGACGCACACCATTATGTTCGAAGCTGGTTAAAAAGGATAGGATTCATCAAAAGGAGCAATTAAAAAAATCCCCAAAAGGTAGCACATCCACAATTTCAAATAAATGGAGGACAAAGTACTTTTTTATTGGCACACACCAATAAACGAACGCTCACGTGTTTCGGCTCATAGCACTCCACTGAGCAAACCCGTTGTTGATGCGCAACCTCTTTTTCTTATCTAATTAAAGATAGGATTCGTCAGTGATGTCACTGACATCTGAAAAGACGTGCAAAAGAAAATACAGGCTCTTTGTAAGAGAGTTTTTAGTCATTTGCTACTGTATTGAAAAGAGGATAAGATAAAACACAGTATTGTTATAAAAAAAAATGAGAGAAGAAAATACTGGATTTGTGTAAGTGAAATAATAACAAAAAAAAACATTTGTCTGGAAAATAATTTTGGGTTTAAAAAATCATGAAAAATCGTATCTTGAACCTAATATCGTAATTTGAATCTTATCGTGAGTTGAGTGAATCGTTACATGCCTAATGTCAGTGGCGTGCACAGACTTTTTGAGGGGCAGGTGCTCAAGTAAATTATACTTTTTTTTGTTTACTTGGTCTGCTCTTTTTTCCCTCTACACCTGAACCTCTTTGCCAAAAATAGCAGATCTACAAGCCCACAACGCCTCGCGCTGCGAGGCGTTGTGGGCTTGTAGATCGGCTATTTTTGGCTAAAGTTCTCCTCAGAAAAGGGATGCTAGGTTTCGAGTGGTTATGGTAAAAAGAAAAATCATATCACATAAAGATTTGGCGGACCCCCTGTAGTAACTCTGAGGACCCCCTAGGGGTCCCCGACCCCCTGTTGAAGACCCCTGAAAAAAAAAAAAACTTTTTAATTTTTTTCCCCCAAAAGGGCACTTCTGGCCAAAAGGGCAAAGGGCAGGTGCTCTAGTACCACCTAGAGTCTATCTGTGCACGTCCCTGCCTAATGTTGTCTCATGTCTCTGCCTCTCCTCTCCTCTCATACAGACGCCACCATCCTCAGCTACGACGGCAGCAAGTTCATGAAGATCCAGCTGCCCGTGGTGATGCACACGGAGGCGGAGGACGTGTCGCTGCGCTTCCGCTCGCAGCGCGCCTACGGCGTCCTGATGGCCACCACGTCCCGGGACTCGGCCGACACCCTGCGTCTGGAGCTGGAGACGGGCCGCGTCCGCCTCACCGTCAACTTAGGTACCGCCGCCTCACGGGGGGAAAACGCAACCTGTTCGTCCTGTCACTGCAGCCTACGCTGCGTGGCTGAGGCTGAAAGGAAATCAATGCAATGAAGCCCACATACTGTATAGTCACATGCTGTGCTCATAAACCCTTCAAAAGCTAAAGTTTGGAAACTTGTGTTTGTTTTGATCGCTGAACGGTTTTACTGTGCTAGCAGCGTTGTGTTCAAATTATATTCCATTTGTAATGATCATGCATTGTCCGGGAAATCTGAATGGGAACTCAGTCAAATAAGATAGACAAAATAAGGCACAGACAAGTTCACAGTTTGAGAAGAATCGGTGATATATTTTGATATCAAAAGGAGCTTCAAACTTACAATTTCAGCAGGACAAGAAATGTATGCAACCTACCAGCATGAACTCAAAGACACACTGAATGGTCACAGGTTTTATACAAGTGGCTTCAAACAATTTTCACAGCATCAAAGAGACCCTCTGTCCCACATGGGAAAGAAACACTTGGCTCATCCTCAGACTTTAAGACGTTAATTTGTTTATCACCTTAGCATATGAAGTGAAACAAAATAATGCATTTTTTTCTCTAGGAGTCAGGATGTCTACAGCAGGTAAAACCACATGAAATTGTGGGAAGAGGGAAGTTAATTTAAACTCAAACATTATTTCAGTTCTTACAGTGTTCACTTGACTTGATAAAAATCTCTTTGACAGCATCCCCGCTGATTATGTGTGTGGGGGGGGTCCCACTAGTACAGAGTATGTAGGTGGGTTGCTACTAGTACAGTAATCTCTCAAGAACAGATTCCGAGCTGCACTACTGCATCTGTCGGGAGGGCCGTTCAGGACGTGTGAACATTGGCCTACAAGTGGGCGGGCCTTAGATCAGGAAGCAAGCAAGCCGCGCTTTACCCAATCAAATGTAGTGGGCGGGATTTACATCTGTGCGTTCGCTTTCTAACGTGTTGTTCCCACTGGAAACAAACCCAAACTCATTCAACAACGCCGTCCTCGGAGCCGACAACACCACGGAAAGTTAGTTACATTTTAACTTGTTCTTACATTATAGAAACAAGTGGGCTCATAACCAAAACGATCCATGTTGAAATGTTGTTAGTGTTCCGTGGGAAAAATGTTGTTAGTGGGAATGAAAACATAGGCGCCCCCACCGGAACAGTAGGGCTGAGGGCGGATCACAGTCTATTGGGCAGCAGAGGGTGCTGTTTTTTCCTTTTTTTTAATGGTGGGTTCCCACATTGCTAGTACAGTAACAACAGACAGAGATGAGATCAAACAAACACAAGTGTCCAAAGGTTTTTGAGGGGTTTATATGACTGTGCATGAATAGACACACACACACACACACACACACACACACACACACACACACACACACACACACACACACACACACACACACACACACACACACACACGCACACGCCTGTTGCCGTATGTTTCTTGTTGTTTGTGTTGAATAGTAGGAGATGGTATGTAGACTTTCAATGGTCAATAGTCTGCAGCTCAGCGCTCACTGCCAGTCGAGCACACAAGCTGCCCTAAGCCCAGCATGGAATGCTCACTGCCTGCCTGGTCCCTCTGCTGTATCACAGTATATGACTCAAAAAGAAACCGCACTTTTTATTTACACACACTGATATATTTGGTCCTGCCAGACCAGCCTGTGTTGCACACAAATAACTAAATAATTGCTTCTACAGACTTTAGTCTCTTTTTGATAACTCTGCACCCAGAGATGACAAATGACACCTGCTATGATGAACTCTTCTTTGAGCACACAAAATACAAGTAACAGTCACACACTCGCACCGTCTGTTTACTGAGTCATGCATGCCCACACGCAGACACACACACTCACACACACACAAACATGCCTACACACACACACACACACACACACACACACACACACACACACACACACACACACACACACACACACACACACACACTCTCGCGCGCTTGTATTAGACGCATGCACACAAAACTACTTGTCTTTAATCTTTCTGTGTCTTTGTGTCACAGAGGGGGGTCTTCCCCTGAGCTTAATTAAAAAAGACGCACGCCTGATTATGTTCAATCATGCATTATTCCCAGTTATCAAAGTGTAAAGATAAAAATATGATGTATATTTATTATTATGAGTTACTTTGTTGTAAATGAGAGTATAGCGACGGTTTAGACTCAGATCATCAGTGGCGCACATGTTATATAACTAAGAGCCATTTTCTTATAAATAATCATCTGGTTCTGTTTTGGAACCAGTGGACGTGGTCATTTTACGCTTGGTTGCGCTCGGGTGTTGCGCTCTGAAAATAGCCGATCTACAAGCGCACAACGCGTCGCGCTGCGACGCGTTGTGCGCCTGTAGATCGACTATTTTCAGCATGCAACCAAGTGTAAAATCAGCCGTTACGACGCCATCAAGGCAACGCCAAAATACATTTTAAATCTTATGATATTTAGTCAGCTAAAACTAGACAAAAACTAAAACATTTCAGGTGACTAAACTATGACTAAAACTAGATGGAATTTGATTCAAAAGACTGACTAAAAGACTAAAAACTAAAGAATCATTTGGTTCTGTTTGGTAACCAGCGGATGCTAAGATTAACCACTCATATAATAATTACACTAATACTCTTTAGAAAGAAAACTTTAGAACAATATTGTAGAACGCAAAGAACCACCTAAGAACCAGCATCTACAGGGGTAATTTTAGGGAAGAAATCTAGGAAGTCTATATGGCAGAATGTTGTGATAGAGAAGGCGTTCTGGTTGTAAATTCTTTGTAGCTCCTGAAAATAAAAAATAAAGTGTGTGTGTGTACGTGTGTGCGCGTGTACGTGCACTATATGTACACCCACTCACACTTGCTCCAGAGAACATCCAGTGACGCCTGGGAAAAAGTTTCATATCCCCTAAACAAAGCAGTGTTGCAGAAATGATAGCCATCTATTTCTCCTTTCCGCTGGCTAAACAGAATTGGGCTCCCTAAGTGGTGCCGTTTAGAGCGCCATACAGAAAGCACAGCCCGTCTCCACACTGTCACCTGGATGTCAGCATGTTAGTGTTGATTTTGTCAACTAAAACTATGACAAAAAATGTTCGTCGACTACCTTTTTTTTTCACTGACGAAAACTAGATCAAAACTAAATAAAAAACTAAGCCATGATGGACTAAAACTATGACTAAATATGCTGACAATTTCGTCATCAAATAAAAACTAGACTAAAATGTTAGTGAGGGACAAGTGGAGAAGAGATCCAGTAGAAATCTAAGAAACGTCATTTTATGTTTGGTTGCGCTCGGGTGTTGCGCTCTGAAAACAGCAGATCTACAAGCTCACAACGCGTCGCGCTGCGACGCGTTGTGAGCTTGTAGATCGGCTATTTTCAGCATGCAACCAAGTGTAAAATCAGCCGTTTCGACGCCATCAAGGCACCGCCAAAATACGTTTTAAATCTTATGATATTTAGTCGACTAAAACTAAAACATTTCAGGTGACTAAAATATGACTAGAACTAAATGGAAATGTATTCAAAAGACTTTGATTAAAAAACTAAATCAAAATAGCTGCCAAAATCAACACCGCTCAGCATGTATACAGCATCACCGAAACCAAAACAGCACCACACACTGGACATGGGCTGACCAACCACATCGCACCCACATATTTTGTTTTTCTTTTAGATTTTCCTGTGACACGTGTCACACAGTTTTCACGTTGGTTCCCCTAGCTGCGGCTCTTCAGAGTCTGCATTTTCTTGCCCATATTGTCTTTCATTGATTTTCTTCTTCTTTCTTTTTTTGTAAAGCAGAGCAGAGCATTCCCTGTAAGGGCGGGGCTAGTGTTGGTCTCTGGCTGTGTTGCGACCACTTTTCCGCTGCGGTTGACGACACACGACATGGCAGAGCCAAGTGGACAGGAGGGTTAGGATCTAGATCTGGGTCACCTTTCTCAGAGTACAACAACACCACCCACCACCATGGGTCAGTGAGATGGAGGAAGGTAATACTGAGAGAGAATACCACACATTGGTAGAGACAGCCAGTGGTGGAAAAAAAAAGTACTCACATTTTTTTCTTAAGTAACAGTATCAATACTGCAAAGTAGAAATATTCTGTTACAAGTAGTAATGGTAGAAATTCATTGTACAGCAGTATAGTATGATCTTATCAAGTATTTACTCACTCACAATATTACATAATTCCAAGAAAGATAACGAGGTGGACTGGAAATGTACTCTGAGAAATGTGCAACGTTCTCCATAACTTGGACCAGGAGCTTCATTCCACACAAACTACTGTATATTTTAAATACAGAAATCCACATTTTGTTCTCTTAGAGTGCAGTGTGTCCAATTGGGTGCAAAATATATATATATATAAGGAATGGAGCCTTGGTCTTTATCAACCATCTGGTTCTGCCTGACCCCTGACCCAAGATCTCATGCTCTCATAATGCAGGACAAGCCACCACTGTGCTTCTACTTAACCACTAGACATATTTTATACAGGGCTATAAAACCTTGAAAAGATTTTTTTTTTAAATTAAAGGTAGGGTAAGTGATATTTTTGGGTTAAAACAAAAAGTATTTTGTTAAAAGGTTAAAGCACTATATTCTGATAGTAATCATTGCTATAGAGTGTTTGTTCAGTAACAGGAGTCTCCCCGTCTCTCCAGCTCTTTAATAAACAGAAAATAAATGTTCCGGTAGGTGTCAAAATCTCAGCCAATCAGGAGAAAGTACCCATTTTTAAGCTTCATTTGTATAGTGTTCCAGTTCCAATTTTGTCTGCTCATTGTCTCCGCCAGGCCGAAAGGCATGGCGAGAGAGTATGTTTTACCCCTTGTCCGTCCGTCCGTGTGTCCGTGTGTCCGTGTGTCATTCGATCTGTCTGTGTACAGCTAATCTCCGGCACCGTTGGCTTGCTCGCAGCCAAACTGTGCACACACATTCCCTGGATACCAGAGCAGAACCTCTGCCCCAAAATTTTCACAGGGGCCTGTTATAGCGCCACCAGGAGGCCAATTTGTGCAAAACACATTTTTTGACAGTACTCCTACAGATTTTGTCCCAAAATCCCGCAAATCGGTACACAGTATCTCTATTGTCATTAAACGAAACGGGTCTTTCAGATTTCTAATATTCCATCCTGATTGGCTAAAAATGTCTTGCAAAGTTTGCAGGAGTGCTCCGTTTTGAACAAAATGCCTCAAATCATGAACACAGCATGCAATTTCCGTGAAATTTTGCACGCACATTCCCATTAGGCCGAGGAAGAACTACTATTTGAAAATATTCAAATCAGCCTCATGGTGGCGCTATAACAGGCCGATTCGTGTTTTTACCTATAATTGCACCGATCTGTGTAAAACTTTGTATGCACACTCCCTATAGGTCAAGGAAAAACCTTTGCCCTGCATTTTTCACATCTGCCTTTTATAGCGCCACCAGGAGGCCGACTTATGTAAAACACATTTTTTTATACTACTCCTTCCAATTTTATCCAAATTTCACGCAAATCGGTACACATGATCTCTATAGTCATGTGATCACGATGGATGTGTTTGATTTTTTATATTCCATACTGATTGGCTAAGATTGACATCTAAAGTTTGCATTATTGGCTTGTTTTGAACAAAATTCCACAAATCATGAACGCACCGTCCAATTGCTCTCAAACTTTGCACGCACATTCACACTATGTTGAGGAACAAATGCCACCCTTTTAACATTGGCCTGTTATAGCGCCACCAACAGGTCTAATTTAGCGAAACACATGTTTTTAACAAAATGCCTCAAATCATGAATGCAGTCAGTCTGATTGTCGTGCAAGGCCTAAGAAGAAATGGCACCCTTTTCACGTTGGCCTATTATAGCGCCACCAGGAGGCCACAATAGCCTACCCGACCTGGCGGAGACATGTGCTCCGAGGAGCACTTTTTCTAGTTTCTTAGTGTCATCACTTCTAATTTCACTTGTTTAATCTGTATCCTGATAGAGTTCTCTGTCCTGGTTGGATAAAATTGGAAATGAAAATGAAAATGAAACGAAAATGCATTTTCTGTTTAATAAAGAGGTGGAGAGACAAGGAGACTCCTTTTACTGAACAAACACTCTATAGCAATGAGTACTATCAGAATATAGAGCTATTTAACAATTATTTTAACCAACGCAAATCACGTACCCTACCTTTAAATCTGCATCCAAGCTTGTTGATGTGCTATTTTTCAAACACTTTTTTGTTGTTGAAGATAATAACCAAAGTAGAGGTGCCAGGGTTAATGTGGTTAAAGTAGTTATAACATTTTAATATTTGACCACATTTTCAAAACACATGCGTTATTTTTTAAATGAAAGCCATGTCGATACAGAAAGTCTCAAACGATGAAAAGTATTTTAATGTCCATGGCTTGATGTTATTTTATGATAAACCGTACTACGTACTGTTCCAGTACTGCTGGTACCAGATGATGATGAAAGTGTGGCTTTAGTTCTCTAGCACATTAAGACCTGGAACGCGTCTGTGTCACTTTAGATTTCTTTGGCTATTCAAAAATAGCAGATCTACAAGCTCATAGCGCGGCACCGAGTGCCGCGCTATGAGCTTGTAGATCTGCTATTTTTGAAAAATCTTGATATTTTTTTTCAAAAAAATATTTTTTATATTTTTTTCAAAAAAAAAAATTAATATTTTTTTCAAAAAAATATTTTTTATATTTTTTTCAAAAAAACATTTTTTTCAATTTTTTTTAAATATTTTTTTCAAAAAACTGTTAGGATTTAGATTTTTTTAAAGAATCGCCTCAGGTCTTAATGGGCTAGAGGAGAGAGAGAGCATCAGAGGAAAGGGAAAGGGTCCATGTGTCCGTCCCCAGCGGGTGGACTGTAATGCTTTAATGTTCTGCAGATGTAACGTTGAAAGATGTATTCATGTCTCATCTATTTTTCCCTGTCTAGATTGTATCAGGATTAACTGTACCTCCAGTAAGTTACTGTTTCACCTTTCTTTCTCTTTCTTTCTCTAACTCTTTACTGTGGGTTTATTCTATGGGTTAAGTGTCTATATAAAAGCCAGCTGGTCCATCAGCTCCAGCTGTTTGTTTGATGTATGGATTATGTGTGTATTATTGGTGTAATTGACTTGATTGATGAACCTATGCTTTATGTCTACAGCCATGACTCGATCCCCCAAATTCCTGTTTTTTTAACCACTTTAAGCCCAATATACTTTGTTGCGTGACGGATAGTCAAGACAGCCGCTCTACAAACTCACAATGTGTCGCGTTGCGACGCGTTTGGAGCTTGTAGATCAGCTATTTTGGAAAACGTTTTACATTTTTTATTTGTTTAGCTTTTTTTTACGTTTTTCCCAAATAGCTGATCTACAAGCTCCCAATGTGTAGCAATGCGACACATTGGGAGCTTGTAGATCAGCTATTTTGGAAAAATGAAAAAAAAAAGTTTTACATTTTAAATTAATTAAGCTTTTTTTTACGTTTTACATTTTTGAAAAAAATTGCTAAACGTTCCCGTTTTTGTCCCCAAATAAAACCTGGCATAGGAAAGTGTTTTTAAAAAAAACAAACACTTTCATTCTAGTATATCTGACTGGCATCCTGCGTGGACAAAACGCATGGTGTTGTTTTGCCTCTGCCATGGATATAACAAGTCAGAGAGGAGAGATGGAGGCACGCTGCTCAAATGAATGACAAGCCCACGCTACCATTCTTCACACTCACCCACTTCTCCCTAATTAACAAACCATGGCACTAGTGAATCTCAGACTGATGTAAAATGCATGCTATGGAAGCGCAGGTATTCCAACCATGCATGATTTCTCCCAGCAACCCCCAACCCTTTTTCTTATTTCCCTTTTTTTTTTTACCTCTTGCAAATTGATGAGGCCTTTCAAGAGAGAAAGGAAGTACGGAGTGTGATTTTATTATTCTCATTAACCTGCCTCACAGAGCAGAAACAGAGAGAGGGACGGAGATGTTTCAGTGGGATTCGTACACTGTGTGTGTGTGTGTGTGTGTGTGTGGGGGGGGGGGGGGATTCGTACACTGTATGTGTAGCGTGTGTGTGTGTGTGTGTGGAGGGGGGGGGGATTCGTACACTGTATGTGTACGAATGCTCTAGTAAAGTAAAAGTACCTCAAAATGTTACTTAAGTACTGTACTTCAGTAAATGTACTTAGTTACTTTACACCACTGTGTGTGTATGTGTGTGTATGTGTGTGTGTGTGTGTGTGTGTGTTTGTGTGTGTGTGTTGTGCGCACGTGTTTCTCAACAAAGAGGTTACATTGCAATATTTTGGGAGTGCAAACCCCTCCCTGACATTTATTATTCAGGGAACGGGTGGGTGATGAATTAATGATTGCCTCTCTCATGGGGTCATAAAACATGAGCTCGTCTTCCTGTTTAATTATTCTGATTTGGATAGACGCATCTATCAGTCAGTACTATATCGGGATCAAAGTTGCCAACTTGTAATTGAGACATCTGTGAGTTTACCCTGGCGTCTCTGTTTGTGGTGAGTCACCCCACCACCACCACAACTATGAGGAGATGGCTCCGTTTCATGGCGAAAGACGTTGTTGCGTGTTTGATATTCGTTTGTGAAGGAGGGCCACGCGAAGGTTAACCCTTTAAGACCGGGAACGCATCTGTGTGTCATTTTTAGATTTATTTGGCTAATAAAAAATAGCAGATCTACAAGATTTTTGGCTATTAAAAATAGCAGTTCTACAATATTTCTGGCTATTAAAATTAGCAGATCTACAAGATTTTTGGCTATTAAAAATAGCAGATCTACAATATTTCTGGCTATTAAAATTAGCAGATCTACAAGATTTTTGGCTATTAAAAATAGCAGTTCTACAATATTTCTGGCTATTAAAATTAGCAGATCTACAAGATTTTTGGCTATTAAAAATAGCAGATCTACAATATTTTTGGCTATTAAAAAATAGCAGATATACAAGATTTTTGGCTATTAAAAATAGCAGATCTACAAGATATCTGGCTATTAAAAAATAGCAGATCTACAAGATGTTTTGCTATTGAAAAATAGCAGATCTGCAAGCTCATAGCGCGGCACCGAGTGCCGCGCTATGAGCTTGTAGATCTGCTATTTTTTTAAAAATCTTGAACATTTGTGCAAATCTTTGAATATATATTCTTTAAAGCGAACATATGTAACTCAAATCTTTGCTACTGGGGGGGGGGGGGGGTCCCTGGAACAAAATATTTTGAGATGAGGGGTCCCGCGGCCAAATACAAAAAGTTTGAAAACCACTGATTATAGCCAACATTCGTTTTAAAAACAAAACTGTTAGGTTTTAGAAGAAATGTTGTAGAATCCAGCCTGAAGCAAGATCATTTTCACGATTCTTAAAAAAAAAATAGCAGATCTACAAGCTTGTAGATCTGCTATTTTTTGAATAGCCCAAAGAAATCTGAAATGACACACGACAGATGCGTTCCCGGTCTTAAAGGGTTAAAGCTTGATGAGAATCGGAGTGACTTTGACAATGAGGCGACACGTTCCTCCTCCTCCCTTTCTCTCCCTCTCTCTCGGTGTTGCACCATTGTGACCTCCAGACATGCTCGGAGCCTCTCTTTACACCTTTCTAAATGCTAAGTAGCTTTCTTCATGCATCTTGCATCTCTCTCTCCTCTTGTTTTTGTGCGGATGCAAGTCAAACCAAACCACCGTAAGCGCTCTCTCCCTCTCTGTTTCCCTGGCTCTCACAATGCTTGGTTTAGAAGGTCATTCTTAGTTTGTAATTTTTTTTTGTTTGTGGGGGTGTAATCTGAGCACACGCCGAACACAGGTAGCTGTCTTCTTCCTCTTGTCTGCCACACTTAACCTATTAAGACCTGGAACGTGTCATTTTTAGATTTGCGCTAAAAAGCATTATTTTAAACTTTGGCTATTTTAGAAAAATCAAGAAAATGTGTGCAAATCTTTGAATATCTTTTTTAAAAGCGAACATTTGTAACTCAAATCTTTGCTTCTTGGGGTCCCTGGAACAAAATATTTTGAGATGGGGGTTGGCGGCCAAATACATATAATTTTGGGGTCGTTGACGAGAAAACGTTTGAGCACCACTGATATAGAAACATACGTTTTTCACAAAAACACTGGTATTTAGAAGACATTTTGTAGAATCCCCAGAAGCAAAGATTTGAGTTACAAATGTTTGCACACATGTTCATGATTTTCAAAAATAGCAGATCTATACACTCAGTGCAATTGTATGAGCTTGTAGATCTGCTATTTTTGAATAGCCAAAGAAATCTTAAAATGACACACGTTGCGTTCCCGGTCTTAATGGGTTAAAGCTATAGTAGCTGCTTTGGTTATTTATTTCCCTTCTCGAATATGTTTTTATTCTACTTGCTTACGTAGACTTTGTGACAACAGGCAGTGGTGAAAGTAAGCTAAAGCACAGCCATATATACTGTGATTTGTAGTTTGCCAACTAGTGGGAAGGTGTTGGTCTGAAATAGCTTTCAATTTGACACAGCAAATGTAATTAAAGTGCAGTAGAACAATAACTTCAGCCACGATCGATGTGCTGTACACCTGATATTGATGCTAAGGTAAAGATCACTGTTTATTTCTGCCTGGTCTAGTTTGTAAGGCTTGATGGGTTTCAGAGTGGCTTTCCAATGAGTTAGGAAGGCATTAGCAGATTATTAGTATTATTACACTATCAAATCCTGGGTTATTTTATCCATTTGTATTTAGCACTTAGGGTAGGTTGGTTTGTATGTTGCTGAGAGTGAGGATTGGATGATTGTTTTTTATTGAAGGACTTACTATGGTTCCTGGGTTGCTGAGAGTAACAAGTGTCCGGGGAATGTCCCTTCTTGTTACATCTCCCACAGAACAGTCCAACATTGGATGCAGACTCGGACTGAGGTGCTTGACTTGGACCTTGTTTCGGTGGGTTGCTGGGTTTGCTGCTTGGTTGAGGGCTTGGTGCGCAGTTCGTATTGTTGTTGACATTCTCTGTCCTTTTCGAACTGCTGTCCCAGCCGAACAAGGGCATCAACCGTAGTTGCGCTCTCTCTGAATTGGCTGGCAAGAAGAGGGTTGATATTTTTGAGAATCAACTTGATTACCTCATCCTCCTGTATTTCTGAGAGTGTGTAATGTAACCAAATGGACCTGGTTACATTTTTACACTCTCAGAGTTAAAATAACTCAAATGATTTTACTGTGTAGTATTATTTTTCTTACACCTTTGGTTAATGTAATGTCTCTCTCTCGATTCAATATGGTCATTGAAAAAGAATGAAACATTTGAAGAGACGTCAATGTAAATGCTCGTCATTCGCTCCTTCAGAAAGGGAAGCAGCAGTTATTTCTTTCAGAGCCTCTCAGACCTAATTGTGTCAGAGGAGAGAATGTTTAATTGAAGTTCTGTTCTTGGAAAGAACTGTGTTAAGCTAATGCACTTTTAAAATACCAAGCTCTATTTAAAAAAAGGGTTAGTGCTTCATTTTATTTTATTCTGTTTCTAGGTTGTTGTTTTTTTCTCCTTTTATTATATTCGTACCCCCCCTACCTCCTCCCCTCGTGTTAACCCATTTAGACCGGGAACGCATCTGTGTAATTATTATTTTTTCTTTGGCTATTCAAAAATAGCAGATCTACAAGCTCATAGCGCGGCACCGAGTGCCGCGCTATGAGCTTGTAGATCTGCTATTTTTGAAAAATCATGGAAAATGTTTGCAAATCTTTGAATATATATATTTTTAAAGCGAACATTTGTAACTCAAATCTTTGCTTCTGGGGATTCTACAAATGTCTTCTAAATCCTAACAGTTTTAAAAAATATATATTTGGCCGTGGACCCCCATCTCAAAATATTTTGTTCCACGGACCCCCATAAGTTGTGACAGAGTTAAAAAATGTTCGCTTAAAAAATACATAAATTCAGAGATTTTCACACATTTTCAAAAATAGCAGATCTACAAGCTCATAGCGCGGCACTCGGTGCCGCGCTATGAGCTTGTAGATCTGCTTTTTTTTTTTTAATAGCCAAAGAAATCTTAAAAATGACACAGATGCGTTCCAGGTCTTAATTGGTTAATTAATGTGTCTTGTCAGGCGCTGCATGCAGCTCCTGGTCAGCTTGCCTGTTGGATGAGGAATTTCATCACCCATTCACGGAACACATCACTGTCAATTAGGGGACCTGGGATCCCTGGGGCCGCCCGGAGCTGTCTGAAGAAAACACTGCCACTTCCACTTAGCACCACGCGCTGTGAGCTCCTAGATTGGCTATTTTCAGCCTATATACGAGATTTGGTGCAGAGAGAGAGGGGAGGGAGGGAAAAGAGCGGACCAGGCACAGAGTCAACTAAGTGTTTTAGTTTACTAACTTTACTTGCTTTAAAAATATACATATATTTTCAAATATTTGCACAAAATGTCTTGATTTTTCTAAAAATAGCAGATCTACAAGCTTATTGCGCGTCACTCTGTGCCACGATATGAGCTTGTAGATGGAATGATTGTATATCTGCTATTTTTGAATAGCCAAAGTATAAAGATAATGGTTAAAGTGGTTAAAATCTAAAATGACAGATACTTTCCCGGTCTTAATGGGTTAAGGGGTTAAACTATACACTTAACACTTGCATATAGACTTATTTATTTGGGGTTGGGGGGGGGGGGGGAGTTGTGGACGGTGCTCACGCTGGTGTTTACCGTGTTATTCATTTTCAGGGACTCGCACTATGATCATAATGTATGGTGAGATGCGATGGCAGCTGCTGTAAGCTTTTACAGTAGGCTGTAAAAGGACATCTTGACGTGTCGTCTACTCGTCTTCCTGTGACTTTATCTTGGGAACATCACAGGCAGTGATTTTTTTTTTCATACAGTATTAATGCATCCCTATATTGGGTTATTTTTGACCCTCTATTTAACGGTGCAAGAGACAACATTCTGCCCGGTAGATCGTATACTGTCGTAACGTCAACACCGTGGTTGCATAAGGTTCCTTATTTCCCTTGACGTACATCTTGTAAGGGAGCAATCACGCATGTTTGTTTCATCGCCAATATGGCAGCTGCCACTAAGTGTTTGGGTGGGTGGGGTTGATCAATTTAGAGCAGGGCTCTTTCAACAGGGGGTCTGGGACCCCTAGGGGGCCCTCAGGGTTACTACAGAGGGGCCGCCAAATCTTTGTGTGATTGGATTTTTCTTTTTACATTAACCACTCGAACCCTATTATCGATATTCTGAAGAGAACTTAAGCCAAAAATAGCAGCTCTACAAGCTCACAACGCCTCGCGCTGCGAGGCGTTGTGAGCTTGTAGATCGGCTATTTTCGGGAAAGGAGGTTTGGTGTTGGTCTATGCAAATACAATTGTATACAATATGTAGTGGGGGTCCCTGCGTCATCTCTCTTTCAGCTAGGGGGTCCTTGGGGCTGAAAACGTGAGGTAAACAAAAAGAATAATTTGGGACCCGACACAATTATTGAAATCATTATTTCACAATCATAATAATTTTTTGGGGGAAAGCAATACTTTCATTACACTTATTTTTTTATATATCTGTGGGTGACTGTATATATATATTTTTAAATAATTTGTCTAGATGAAAAGGTGACCTTTATGTGACTGCTACAGTACAAAACACGTGCATGCTGTGTTTTTCTGCATCACCCCACAGTTATATTATGCGTTAGAATTGGGCCGTTTACAATAGAGCTATACCCCCAGTACAAGCGTTGAGCAGCTCCACTGAAACAACGGGGGGCTAATTGGATGAGTGAAGGGCACCTGAAGGGTAGGTGTCAGAAGGAGGGCAGTATCCTTGTGTTTCTCATTTATTACGGTGTATCAACCCAGATTGCTCTGAACTGGTTTGTAGGTGTACCAGCAGCCATTACAGACATTATGATGGTGTTGCTTGCTGACAATAGCAGGTATACAAGTGTACTTGTCTTCTAGTTACTGTACTTGTACTTACCTAGACCATTGGTTCTCAAAGTGGGGTCCTTGGGGGGTACCAGGGGGTCCCCAGCAAAATTAGTTAATAAAGCGTCACAATTATTTTAACCCCTTTATCCATATGTTATACTTAGGCTATTCAAAAATAGCAGATCCACAAGCTCATAGGCGCGGCACCGAGTGCCGCGCCTATGAGCTTGTAGATCTGCTACAAATCTCACATTTGTGCACATCTTTGAATATATATATTTTTTAAAGCGAACATTTGTAACTCAAATCTTTGCTTCTGGGGGGTCCCGGGAATTAAATATTTTGAGATGGGGGTCCGTGGCCAAATCATTTTGGGAGGTCCTTGACATGAAAAAGTTTGAGAACCACTGACCTATAGACCAGTGGTTCTCAAACTTGTTCATGTCAAGGACCCCCAAATTGACACTTATTAGCCGACGGACCCCCATTTGAAAAGTTAAGCCAGGGACCCCCATAAGAGAAGATTTTTACGGCTCTCTAGCAGTGATTCTCAACCATTTTAAATTCCAAGGACCCCCAGTTTGACATGCATTAGGCTACGGACCCCCATTCAATGGCATTTATATCTCTGGGACCCCAATTATGGTAAAATCAATGTTAATTTAACTCTGAGAGAGTACAAATGGAACCAAATGGATCCGTTAGGGTCCATTTGGTTCCATTTGTACTCTCTCAGAGTTACAGACCCATAAGGGTCCATTTGGTTCCTATAAATCATTTAGCTGGGGACCCCCTGGTATCCCCTCAAGTACCCCTGGGGGTCCCCGGACCCCACTTTGAGAACCAATGCTATAGACGGCCATGAGTGGGCGGAGAGGGCAGGCTGCCCGGGAATCGGAAACGTTGCGCGGGGGGGGTTCAAGTTTTGGTTCGCCCAGTCTTAAGTCTCAAAGTGTCCCTGAGCAATACGCCAACAGCTCATGATCATCTGAGCCATCAGCCATCTGAGCAGCCATCTACTGGGTGAATGCAGAAAAAAAAATCCCCCTCTCCCATGCACCACTCATTTTCCCTCTTTTTACCTGACTGGATTTCTGTTGGACTTAAGATTTGTTTTCTTCCACACAGAATGTGTTATTTATAGCGTATTTATAGCATTTCTCACACAATGTGTTGTGTTGTCACTGATCATTCAGATCACATGTGCTGCAGTATTATTTTTAGCGGCGCTAGCCGCTCTATACCTTTAGGTATAGAGCGGATATTAGCCCTCTATGCCTGGCTTTTGCGTCAACGTTCTGATTGGTCAGGTGCGCCAACGTTCTGATTGGTCAGGTGCGTCAACGTTCTGATTGGTCAGGTGCGTCAACGTTCTGATTGGTCAGGTGCGCCAAAGTTGTGATTGGTCACTATTCATGACATCACTATGATGTCATGAATATAGAATTCGATGTCTATATAAACGATGACAATGACTTCATCTTATTATTCATTTGGCTAAAGTCTCCGTCTAGGTAAGTTATTTAAAGTTAATATGACGAATAGAAAGAGAAAGATACAAGAACAGATGAAGGGTGAATGTATAGAAAGTCTGAGTTCGGGACCCAGTCATCCGTTATGACAGAATGGTTTGATAGAGACGATCGAGAATCCAAGAGTCCGTTAAGGTTCTGATTGGTCAGGCCCGTCAAGGTTCTGATTGGTCAGGCCCGTCAAGGTTGTGATTTGTCAGGCAAGGGGACTATTCATGACATCACTATGATGTCAAGGTTTATTTTTTATTTCCTCATGTTTTTTTTTGTATATATTTTTATTTGGCTAAAGTCTCCTTCTAGGTAAGTTATTTAAAGTTAGATCCTCAATTTAACTTTATCTGTCGTCGACGCTCTGATTGGTCAGACCCGTCAACAAAGTGATTGGTCAAGCTTCACATGACACATGGCTATAAACACATTATAAACACATATCGATGACATAATGTATTCAAAGGCGCCGCTACCTTCACACAGGGTGTGATTTTTTTCTTCAATGCAGGACAAGCAGATCATTGCTTTGCATTGTGGGGAATGAACAATAATCATCTCCTAGACTGATGTTTTCATGAGCTTTGATTGCTGACATTTTGGAGGCTTTATTTGCAAGCCACTGATTACAGTGTCAGTGTATTATAAGCTGAAATGGAATCCCCACATGGCCCTATCCTTGTGCAATACACTGTAGAACAGTGATCAAAACCTTTCTGCCAGAGGTGGCCCCGGTTCAAATTAACCCATTCAGACATGAGGCCGATTCTTACTAATGTCTTCTAAATCCCAACAGTATTCTGAAAAAAACGTATGTTTCTATATCAGTGGTTCTCAAACTTTTGCATGTCAAGGGACCCCCAAAATGATATGTATTTGGCCGCGGACCCCCATCTCAAAATATTTTATTCCAGGGACCCTCCAGAAGCAAAGATTTGAGTTTAAAATGTTCGCTTTAAAAGAATATAAAAATATTAATTTGCACACATTTTCTCGATTTTTCAAAAATAGCAGATCTACAAGCTCATAGCGCGGCACTCGGTGCCACACTATGAGCTTGTATATCTGCTATTTTTGAATAGCCAAAGTGTAAAATAATGCTTTTTTTGCTCAAATCAAAAAATGGCACAGATGCGTCCCCGGTCTTAATGGGTTAATGGACAACCCCGAGTCGGAGGCAGATTTGAATATTCACCTTGGCTCATATGGGCGTAATGGAGCTTGAAGGTGAAGGCTGCCATGATGGGAATAGCAAATGAAGAGATACCTTAATCTTCAGCATGTGCCCAAGCATGTCTATTTAATTCTCTACCATGTTTATTATGGGACAACAACACAGCTGCTAGAATTAAAACAAGACGTTGTTCTAATAACGGCGTGGTGACCCTGTGTCAGTACTGCTGACCTGACCCCCTTCAGAGCCATGCCTTAAAATGGGGGGAGGCCGGGGGCTGCTACTCTGGCAGTTCTTCAGAGATTCTCTGACATCACCAATATAATGCCCCACATTGGGAGGCTGTGGCTTAGGAAGTAGAGCAGGTCGTCCGATGATCTGTGGATCGGCGGTTCGAATCCCGGCTCCTCCTGTCCACATGTGGAAGTGTCCTTGGGCAAGACACTGAACCCTACACTGCCTCCAATGAGTCGGTCGGCGCTAGCTTGCCACCATTGGTGTGTGATGTGAATGTGGGAAGTGATGTGAGGACGCTGGCGTTGACTGTTCGCCGCTTCACCTCCCAATGTATGAATGAATGAGTACCGGTTCCAGTAGTAGATACAAAAGAGACTCTTTGTCTCCCCTACCGGAACCGCTGCCGGTCATCAAATTATTTGCTTAGGAATGAGACAAAAAAAAAAAATATCCATGAATTCAAGTAAGGATAAGGATAATTCCTTTTAACAGGTCGTTCATGAAAGTCCTTGTGGTCTTGTTTCCAATGACAACCTGTGAGCAATTAGGGGTTAAGAGTCTTGCTCAGGGACAAATTTCATTTCATCGACACATATGCTGACCTGGCCTGGAATCGAACCTGGGGCAACCAGGGCCTCTGGCTCCCTAGGCGGGCTCACTAACCATTCAGCTATGGCCGCCCCTCAAGTCTCCATGGGGCGACTAATTGGCTAACCGCCTTCCATTCCGACATCCCACTACTCCGACTATGTGGCTTCCGCGTCCGGTTAGGGTTAGGTATAGGGTTAGTAACCATCGGAAAGGCGACATGTCGGAAAGCCGACATGTAACCGACTAATTGATAGGAAAAAAACATTTTGGGGGTGAACTATCCCTTTAAAATCAACACTCAGGATTTTCCAGTGCGGTGTCTTGGTTTCATGAACAGAGTTTACAAATAGCCGGTCTCGTGGGTGCAGCCGCAGTCATCGTAATGGACACACATTAGGAACCGAACAAAAACGGAATGCTGCAACAAAAAAAAAACACACACACAAAACGTGATGATGTTAATTTACGGTGACAGCATGACGGTGAAGCGTTGTGTTACACGAGATGACGGTCTACGTGACACGCTTGTGCAATTAGCTCTAAAAATACACCATCTTTGGTGGGTCAAACAAGAGCCACGGAGCCTCCGTCTGACGCTCCATATTCATATTCACGTTTATACCGGACTGTTTTCCATTCATGCTGTGTAATGTAATCACAGACAGAAACGAGCCCTTTCACACTTAAAGAGCATAACCCACTCGTCCCGATCATATTGGGAGCCAGTCTCCGGTTTATGGGGCACTTAAAAGGCCATCTGAATACAACTGTAAAATCCTGAGCATTCATTTAACTCTTGAGAGAGTGCAAATGGAACCAAATGGACCCGCAAGGGTCCATTTGGTTCCATTTGCACGCTCTCAGAGTTACAAATGGATCAAATTAACACTGAGGGATTTTACTGTGTAGCGCAAATTAATGGGTCACTATTGATTGTCATCATATGCCTTTTTTAACACCGTTTAACCTCTGAATGTTTGAACAATTTTCACAACCGGTTCTCAATTAGCAAAGCATCGATCTGAACAAGCGGGTCTCCTTAATTAACGTGGCTGTGGAGGGCGTGGCGTGCAGGCGTTGTGCGCTGACCTGCTATGTGCGGCGGGGTCAGGAAGTGCAGTCGCCTCACAGCTAGAAGGTCCTGGGTTCGATTCCCCTGCCGGGGACGCTGCTGTGGGCATGTTTTCTCCTCCGCGTCATCAGTGCCCGTATACCCTAGGTGGGGCTGGCAAAA
This sequence comes from Gymnoscopelus microlampas, assembly GCF_963454915.1. Taxonomy (NCBI): domain Eukaryota; kingdom Metazoa; phylum Chordata; class Actinopteri; order Myctophiformes; family Myctophidae; genus Gymnoscopelus; species Gymnoscopelus microlampas. Next base: position 43,730,917 of record NC_139950.1, read on the forward strand.
GGGCCTTTCTGTGTGGAGTTTGCATGTTCTCCCCATGTTTGTGTCCGTGTTCCCTAGGGTAGGTACCCTCACAAAAACATGCAGTAATCCTTGTCTCTATACTGCCGCCACCTGGTCAGTCAGGGCGCCTGATGGAGGGGAAAGGAACTGGTTGGAATAACGTGTTCCTTCCACGGGCTATACGTCCTACTGGGGAAACTCCCTCCCTGTCAGGTGATAGGAAGCAGCCTGCTCACTCCTCATGCATTGAAGGAAGCATGAGCTCAGTTAGGGGCTCTCCCCAGGCTGGTAGAGGGAGAGTAGCGCCCAGGATTACAAGCTTAGGCAATTGGCACTGGGTAAAAAAAAAAAAAGGGTTACAAAAATCTTGGGATAGGCCTGGGCCGCAGCGTGGCGGTCCAGGTAACCTTGGCGGCAATGCCAACCTGACACAGCGTGTCGCGGGTTCGAGTCCCGATCCCGACAACCTTTGCTGCGTGTCATTCGCCATCTCTCTCCCCATTTTCTGTCAGTCTACTGTCCTATAAATAAAGGCATAAAAAAAAAAACCAAAAAAATCTTTAAAAAGAAAAAATAATCGTGGGATAAAAATTTAGTTAAAAACAACAAAAAAAAGTCTGCCCTGGCGAGTGGCGGCGTAAAGGGGGCAGCGTCCAGAAGAACCCGTATCTAGCCTGTCATCTGGCCAGTACAGCCGGAGCACAGATTGACTGGATAATCACATCCTCTCCTCTCTAGCCCCCTGTACCAGGCTATACTTTCTCCACCGTCTCCCCCCTCGGGCCAAAGTCAATGAGGCAAGGAGAGGCAACCGTAGATCCATCACTGCGGATAGATCACCATCAGGCAGGGACACCAGAGAGGTCCCGGGTTATACTGCAGTGAGCCCCCGACTATAAAAGTCCTCGCTATCTTTGGCCGGCGGCGGCGAAAGCAAAAGACCAGGGGCTCGGACCATACAGGCATCATATGGCCCTACTGCAGGCATAATCCTATATACCTCAACAGTGGTCTGTGTCACACAGGAGCGTGTGTTTCTTAACACATTAAGACCGGGAACGCGTCTGTGTGTCATTTTTAGATTTCTTTGGCTATTAAAAAATAGTGCCGCGCTACGAGCTTGTATATCTGCTATTTTTTTGAAAAATCGTAAAAATGAGTGCAAATCTTTTTTTTTTATAAAAGAAATTGCTTCTGGGGGGTCCCTGGAACAGCATATTTTGATATATATTTTTTTACATATCATTTTGGGGGTCCCTGACATGACATGAAAACGTTTGAGAACCACTGATATTATAGCAAGTAAAAAAAATAAGGTTTTAGAAGACATTTGTAGAATCCCCAAAAGCAAAGATTTGAGTAAAAAATGTTCGCTTTAAAAAAAATATATATACAAAGATTCGCACACATTTTCACAATGTTTCTTCAAAAATAGCAGATCTAATGCCGCGCTACGAGCTTGTATATCTGCTATTTTTCAATAGCCCAAAGAAGTCTAAAAAATGACACAAATGCGTTCCCGACTTTAACGGGTTAATACGTTTGACCTCTTTCCTCTCCCCCCTTTTTTCCCTTTTTCTTTCCTCCATGGAGAGAGAGAGCAACAAGGACAGGATGATGGAAGGCAAAGATCAAGCATCCTTTCAAGTCTGACTCCATCCCATTATTTCATATCTTACCCCCCCCCCCCTCCTTGGCCCCCCACCCCCCTTTCCCTTTTAATCCCTCGCACCAAGTCGTGTGGTTTTTCAATCCCGCCCCGGTGTGTTTAGTGCTTACAAAGCAGAACTGTGCCTCAGAGATTGAGTGTGTCCCAGTGCTTTGGCACCCTCACACACATTTGCATACACATTGCACTGGGGGGGCTTTGAAGATAGTAGAAAAAGGAGGGGGGGGGGAATAAATAAATAGCCATAAATGGGTTCGGTGGAATGAACCTGTCCCCCCCCCGTCCCCTCCACCCCACCCCTCCTGAATTGCCTCCCCACCACAGTGGCTGAGGCATCTGAAGCCTGGGGACTTTTAATATTGTCTTCAGTGGTCTGTTTGGTTATGCGTGTGTGAGCCTGGCAGGGGAACACGCAGGGGCTAAGTATACGACATGATACAAATCCTACAAGACATCCAAAGACAACAGACGTGAGCCTTAATAACAGCACAGGCTTCCATGTGGATCTCAGACTTTTAGGTTGCCATGTGTATGACATCAGTCAGCTGTGATGTATGACTCTATAAATTGGGGCAAGGTTTCAGCCCGATTCGACCACCGATGACTTCCATTATAAACATAAAAGTTAAATACTATAGTACTAACATCATTGGTAAACATTGTGGAAATACTTCCAGAAATGTCGTTGGTCGGTTTGCGAGATTAGCCCTGGAGATTAGCCCCTCGCACACTAGAGTTCTCAACAGGCCTGAAAACTAAGGCCCGGCCCTAGCTGGGCCTACTGAGCCGGCCCGAGGCTTGGCCCGGCCCGAACAATTGCCATACCTTTAGGCCAAAAAGGTCCCCATTTGCTTAATGTCCTCAAAGTCACGCACCCAACAAGCTTTGAACTGAGCAGATTGGACCTTCCGTTCCAGAGATAATGGCCAAAATATCTTGAAAACGGACACTTTTGCCGATTTTCGATTGAGTTTTGGCCATTGTCGCCCGTTTTTCTTTAATAACATGGGCTAGGAACGTCGGACGCGACAAACTAGATACCTGAGTAAAGTTCACTTTGAGCTCACACACATCCACTGCCATTTCCGTTAGCCTTACCGATAGGCCGTTACGGGCAGTTGCAATTTCTTTTTTCGGTAATAGATTATAGTAATAGACTTTTTTCCGTTTTTCTTTTCTTCACGGAACCCGAGGGTTCTGCCCGGCCTGACTAATTAGCATAGATGTTGGGCCCGACCCGAAAAATGTTGTCTGGTTTGGGCAGAATTTGAGAACTCTAACGCACACAGAGACCCACAGACAGACAGACAGAATATATCTAGATGGCTCTTCCTCCTACAGAGTCATGCCGTAGTATAATTGGCTATGGGTATTTCTAAATACTTCTAACTGTACCTTTGAAGAGAGATTGATTGATTTTCTGGAAAATGAGTTGCGGCACACGGTTCCCTCTCGTTCTTTGATGGTTGAATGTGATTACGGTCTCTCTTCTGATCTTTCCTGGCACCTTGACAGCTTGTTGTGATATCCTCATTCATGTCTGCTCGACTCTGGCACAGTCCCAGCAGCAGTGTTAAACCTTTAAGACCGGGAACGCAACAGTGTCGTTTTTAAGATTTCTTTGGCTATTCAAAAATAGCAGATATACAAGCTCATAATGAACTTGTAGATCTGCTAATTTTTTTTTAAAGCGTGAAAAAATTTGCAAATCTTTGAATATATTTTTAGGCGAACATTCGTCAACAACTCATGTTACAACTTCTGGGGGTCCCGTAACAAAATATTTTGAGAAGGGGGGGGTCCACGGCTAAATACATATCATTTTGGGTGGTCCTTGACATGAAAAAGTTTGAGAACCACTTACAGCAACACACGTTTAAAAAATAAAAAAACTATTAGGATTTAGAAGACATTTGTAAAATCCCCCAGAAGCAAAGATATTGAGTTACAAATGTTCGCTTGAAAAAAAAAAATCCCAATGTTTCCACATTTCCATTTTCCCCCAAAAATAGCAGATCTACAAGTTCATATCGCGGCACTCTGTGCCGTGCTATGAGCTTGTAGATCTGCTATTTTTGAATAGCCAAAGAAATCTAAAAATGACACACAGATGCGTTCCCGGCTTGAATGGGTTAAAATGGTTGGTTTTTCAAAATGTGTTGATTGCTGAAGTGAATGTCCATTAGTATATGTGCAGTTTCTATAACAATACCGGGAAAATAAAATGTAACACAATATAATAATGATGGGCATGCTACGATGACCTAACCAACAGGTCACATAACAATACAATACATACTAAGCTTTTGTCTGGCTTTCTCACTCAAGGCATACTGTATATCCTCCACACACCCACTCATGTTCTGCTGCTGTGCAAATAGAAATCACATTCTGCTATTTTCTCTTCTTTTTTCTCTCCTATACTGATTTGTTGTGAGGGAGCCTAAACTTATCTGCCATTCCATGTCAAGAAGGCTCAATTTTTAATACCAGGCGTTCTTCCCTGCATCACTATTTCATTTATTGTTGTTTTGGATGAGAGAAATGGAATATTGGGTTGCCAGTCTAGATAGGTAAACAAGATGGAGAGTGATGCCCTGTAGACTACTAGAGTCTTGTCTTGCTCTGCTGAAGCTGTCCGGTAGTCATTTGCTGCCACCAAGTGGCCTGTTTGTCAAATACTTCACCCACATAACAAAGCTTATAGAAAGGCATTTATATGCTTTCATGAGCTTATCTCCCCCATTTCCGTTGTGTATTGCTTATAACCCCTTAACCTGGCATGATATGATATCATAATCACATTGTATTGTACATTATATCGAAGCGTGTTTGTCTCTGGTAGGCTACCGAGCAGATGCGAATCCCATGCAACATCAGCTTGCATTAACCTGTGTGTATTTTTATTTTATTTCTTTGGCTATTCAAAAAATAGCAGGTATACAAGCTCATAGCGCGGCACCGAGTGCCGCGCTATGAGCTTGTAGATCTGCTATTTTTTTTTAAAATTGTGAAATATTTGTGCAAATCTTTGAATATATATATATACATTTTAACTCAAATCTTTGCTTCTGGGGGTCCCTGGAACAAAATATTTTGAGATGGGGCGGTCCGCGGATAAATACATATCATTTTGGAGGTCCTTGACATGAATTTATTTTGAGAACCACTGATATAGCAACATAAGTAAAACAAGTAAAATAACTGTTAGGATTTAGAAGACATTTGTAGAATACCCAGAAGCAAAGATTTTAGTTAAAAATGTTTGCTTCGAAAAATATATATATATTCAAAGATTTGCACGCATTTTCAAGATTAACAAAAATAAATAGCAGATATACAAGCTCATGACACGCTATAAGCTTGTATATCTGCTATTGTTTGCCTAATACATCTAAAAAATGACACGAGATGCGTTAGCCGGTCTCAAAGGGTTAAGAATATCATAACAACCTGGCTTCTTCATTTGAACGGCTGCCTCCATCCTCCTCCATTGTTTGACGAAAGCAAGTGTTCAGTCAGAACTCTATAAACTCTAGAGGTTCTCATCTAATGAACCGTCCCGTACAGAGGAATGCAACTCGGGAGCGATGTGTGTTTTTTTTTTTATGGCCCATTAACTATGTTTACCTTCCTCTGTCAAACCACTTAAACTCACACTTTACTCCTTCTCACCTCCCTCTTTATTCTCCATCTCTTTATCTCCTCTTTGTTAGTTTGTCTTTTCATGATGTATATGCGTGTGTACTGTATAGGATGATTCATACTTAGCTTGCGCTCCTGTGTCGTGGCACCGAGTATATCAGATCTATAAGCTGAGTTTCACTTATTCACCTTATTCTTGGCCCTTCTCCGGGCGGCGCCATTGCCCTTTTTCTGCCGCTTCATTCAATATCTGTCCACTTCCTCTCTAGTAGGCTACAGGTGTAATGCAGGTAATCGGTGCGTTGCCAGGTCTATGAAAACAAGCCCCCAAAAAAAAGCGACCAGGCTAAGTTTGACCACTTTACGTCCGTTATTTTGAAATAGCAGATCTACAAGCTGACAACGCGTCACATCGTGACATGTTGTGAGCTTGTACATCTGCTGTTTCCCAAAAAAATATTGGGGGGGAAAAGTGAGATTTTACGAATATTTTTGAATAACAAAAATCTTGTATGGGGGTCCCCGGCACAAAATAGGGTCAAAATGAGGGTCCGCGGAAAAATACATATTAATATGGGGGTCCTTGACATGAAACAAATGTGGGAACCACTGGTTTAAACGACATTAGGACGCATGCAAAAATAAGCAACTACACTTAAGAATCAAGCCCAAAGTCGCTTATTATAAGCAGGCATGGCAACACTGGTTAACAGGAAAGCCCTTGATATGGGGCTCCCCAGCCCCCCCCCCACTCCCCTACTTTCCTACCTACTACCAGGAATAAGGTGAATAGATCAGCTATTTCTGGTACTCAGCATGGTGCACACGACCAAGTGTAAATCAGTCTTATAAGCATGCATGTGTGTTCTAACCATTGTTTGGGCTGTCCTGCAGGCAAAGGACCAGAGACTATTTTTGCGGGCCAGAACCTGAACGATAACGAGTGGCACACGGTGCGCGTGTTCAGGAGGGGAAAGAGTTTGAAACTGACCGTTGATGATCTGCCGCCAGTGGAAGGTATATTACTTCTTATCCCAGGTTCCTAGAATGGAATAGACATTTCTCAGGTTTTTAGAGTTATAGATCTTTCAAGGCAATCGTTGGGGCTTTCGTAATATAGGTAAGAAGCTCCATTACCGGAACAAAAGAGAGAAACAAACTAATTTAACAAATAAGTGTATTGCTACCGTATGCACTGTAGCTTAAAGGTAGGTATTCTGATAGTAATCATTGCTATAGTGTTAGTTCAGTAACAGGAGTCTCCCTGTCTCTCCAGCTCTTTAATAAACAAAACATGCATTTTCAGGTGGGTGACAACATTTCAGCCAATCAGGAGAGAGTACCCATGTACTGTATCAGCTTCATTTTGATAGTGTTCCAGTTCCAATTTTGTCTGCTCATTTATTTGTGTCATCACTTCCAATTGCACTTGTTTAATCTGTATCCTGACTGAGTTCTCTATCCTGATTGAATAAAATTGGTATCCTAAATGCATTTTCTGTTTATTAAAGAGCTGGAGAGACATGGAGACAACTGTTTCTGAACAAACACTCTATACCAATGAGTACCATCAGAATATAGAGCTATTTAACACTTATTTTGACCAAAGAAAATCACGTACCCTACCTTTTAATTAGTGACTGTACTGTATTTTGGCGTTTTGCTAATCTGCAAAAAAAAGCCCTTATAAATGCATTATTTTCTTCCGGACTAAACTATCGCGGCTCACTTTATTCTTGCTTCAGTTGAAAGGATCTGTATCTTGCCTTCAGGCAAATACGGTCACAGAATGCAGCTGTCGTTCTTTTTTCTCCAACCTGCTTTGGCCTCCTTTACACTGACTTCAAGTACAGTTCAAAATTGGTTTTAAAAACTTTTTTAATTACTGTACCTTCAGAGCCCTGCATAATGGTTTAGTGCCAGTCTAGATTCATTATTGTAGAAGTACAGCCTTAAGTCTGCATGCAAATCACTGCTGCCCTGCAGTATTTCTAATACTCTAAGTTTAGGCAAGAAACAAAACCTAATGAGCCGTTTGCAATCAGGAACTTTGAACCTGCGAACAAATTAAGACAAATACCTCCTTTGATAAATGCTATGTCTAACTGTATTAAGTCTCTTTGCTCTGCTTTAAAATCTGTGAAACTTAAGTTGTGAATTTAAGATGCAGTGCAAAATGTCTTAATGGTAAAATATTGTAGTTTTGTTGAGTTCAGGTTTATCTTAATTGTCCTGTCTCCCTTCTTCCTCTGTGACGTATTAATATGATCTTTAACCCATTCAATCCGGGAACGCATCTCTGTAATTTTAATATTTCTTTGACTGTTCAAAAATAGCAGATCTACAAGCTCATAGCGTGGCACAGAGTGCCACGCTATGAGCTTGTAGATCTGCAATTTTTTTGAAAAATCTGGAACATTTTTGCAAATCTTTTACTATATATATTTTGGAAAGCAAACATTTGTAACTCAAATCTTTGCTTCTGGGGGTCCCTGGAACAACATATTTTCAGATGGGAGTCCGCGGCCAAATACATATCATTTTGGTGGTCCTCAACCTGAAAAAAGCTTGAGAAACACTGATATTATTATAGAAACATACGTTGGTTTTAAAAAAAAAAACTGTTAGGATTTAGAAGACATTTGTAGAATCCCCCAGAAGATTTTAGTTTCAAATGTTCGCTTTAAAAAATATATATATATGTAGATCTGCTATTTTTTAATAGCCAAAGAAATCTAAAAGAATGATGCGTTCCCGATCTTAATGGCCTAATAATATGATCTCTAGTGATAGTATTTGCATTACCAGGAGACATAAATGACCACTCCCCACCCCCTATTCCCCAATAATAACCTCCCTCCCTCCCAATCAAAGGTCAAATGGCGGGCGACCACACCCAGCTGGAGTTCCACAACCTGGAGACGGGCATCGTGACGGAGAAGCGCTTCATGTCCATGGTGCCGTCCAACTTCATCGGCCACCTCCAGAGCCTGTCCTTCAACGGCATGGCCTACATCGACCTGTGCAAGAACGGCGACATCGACTACTGCGAGCTCAACGCCATGATCGGCTTCAAGAACATCATCGCCGACCCCATCACCTTCAAGTCGCGCTCCAGCTACGTGACGCTGACCACGCTGCAGGCCTACTACTCCATGCACCTCTTCTTCCAGTTCAAGACCACCTCCTCCGACGGCCTCATCCTGTTCAACAGCGGGGACGGCAACGACTTCATCGTGGTGGAGCTGGTCAAAGGGTAAGAGTGTTTTTCAAAACTTTTTCCATGTCAAGGAACCCCCGATTTATTCCTTTAAGACCGGGAAGGCATCTTATAGTCTTTGGGCTATTAAAAAATAGCAGATATACAAGCTCATAGTGCGGCACCGAGTGCCGCGCTATGAGCTTGTAGATCTGCTATTTTTGAAAAATATTTTTTAAGCGAACATTTGTAACTCAAATCTTTGCTTCTGGGGGATTCTACAAATGTCTTCTAAAAACAGTTTAAAAGAAAAATGTATTTGGCCGGTGACCCCCATCTCAAAATATTTTGTTCCAGGGACCCAAGAAGTTGTAACAGAGTAAAAAATGTTCGCTTTAAAAATATATATTTTTAAAGATTTGCACAAATGTTCAAAATGTTCAGTTTTTCAAGTTGTAGAGCTTGTATATCTGCTATTTTTGAATAGCGAAAGCAATCTTAAAATGACAGAGATCCCGGTCTTAAAGGGTTAATATGTACTTGGCAGCAGACCCCCCATCTGAAAATATTTTGAGCCAAGGAGGACCCTCATACAGGATTAGTGTTGTTAAAATGTCTCAGAAAATATTGCAAAATGTTTTGAAAATAGCAGATCTACAAGCTCACAACGCGTCACATTGCGACGTGTTATGGCACATAATATGTGGCCTTCAAAATCTACTCCTAGAGGCGCTTGCTGTTCTAAGACCAGTAATTAGTATTCTGTGTTGTCAGTTGTGTTAGTTCAGATCGCTGTTGTTTCAGGGCACCTGTGAAAAGCAGTGTTGCCATGTCTGCTTATTATAAGCATGAACTTGTTAGAGTTAGAGGCTAGTTTCACCCCCCAAATGTTTTAATTATTGTTTAAACCAGTGGTTCTCAAACATTTTCATATCAAGAACTACCAAATGTATTTGTATGTTTGTCTGCGGACCCCCATCTGAAAATATTTTGTGCCAGCAGTGAGCCCCATACCAGATTATGTGTTGTTAAAATATTCCAAATGTATAAATAAATATAAAAAATCTACAAGCTCACAATGTGTACTATAAGGTCACTGTGGTGCAGTCCAACATGTTTTTGGCCTGCTGTAGTTTTTGACATTTGAAAGTTGAAAACAAACTACAAAATCAGCTTAGGGTGTTGTTGTGCCTCATGTGGCCTAGTTGCTTCTCTTGGGCTTGTTTTCATAGACCTGGTTGCTTGTTTCTCTCGCAACATCTGGCAACACTGGTGAAAGGTAGAGTTTGGCATTATGTTTATGTTGACAGAGCTCCTCTATATTTTCCTCTGTGTTTGTTCCTTGGAGAGCCTTTGCTTTTAGGTCTTGCTGTTTTAGTTTCTACTGTTGTTTTTCTGTGTTTTGTGCAAATGTGTATGTAAGTCATTTTGGAATTCATTATGTAAAAAACGAATTACTTTATGATGCTGTGGTTAAAAATTCTAAGCTAAACTAAATGTAGCTTTTAAAGTAGCTTCATGTCATACGTGCATATAGACATGTGTAAACAATAAATATTAAATTGTACTGTTTTGTAACCAAGACATTATAAAATGTATTTCAGTTTAACAAATGTGGATGAAAAGAGTAGGCCTACACAGTTTTACTCTTGTGTTTGTCCATCTTTGATTCCATGGTGTAATAATAATAATGCTAATGATAATAAGGATAATGATTATTATAATTGTTAGCTATCTGTTGAGGGATAGAAGGAAATCCATCTGGAATAGAATATGCCGCGTTGTGAGCTTGTAGATCGGCTATTTTCAACTAGCCAATGGGTTAAAGTGGTTAAACCCTCTCACAGACTCCTCTTTGCAAACTTCGTCTATAGCAGTGGTTTTCAACCAGTGGTCCGAGGACCACCAGTGTTCCTTGGGGGGCTACCAGGGGGTCCCCAGCTAAATTAGTTATCGTAGCCTCAGAATCATTTTAACCACTTAGCTTTGGCTATTCAAAAATAGCAGATCTACAAGCTCATAGCGCGGCACCGAGTGCCGCGCTATGAGCTTGTAGATCTGCTATTTTTGAAAAATCTTGAAAATGTGTGCAAATCTTTGAATATATATATTTTTCAAAGAGAACATTTTAACTCAAATCTTTGCTTCTGGGGGGTCCCTGGCACAAAACATTTTCAGATGGTGGTCCGCGGCCAAATGTATATCAATTTAGGGGTCTCTGGCATGAAAAAGGTTGAAAACCATTGGTCTGTCGGATAGATGTAACATAAAAACATTGATGCATTCTCCTCAGGTTTAACACCACACTAGGTGAATAGGTACTGTGTATAATACCGGTACTTCTATTCCTAAAAAAGTTGTTGGCAAGCAGAACTTTTTATTTTGTTTTGAGTTGTTTCTAATTCCCCCCCCCCCTCCATGTTTGTATTGTCCCTGTCACTGCCAAGCCCTACTGCTGGGTCTGAGGAGGAGGGAGGGAGGGTGTCGTAGACAACCACATGTCTCCTCCGATACACATTGCCAGAATTGCCAGACGCTTCTTTTCAACCTGACAGCATGTGGAGTGTTCGCAGTTTCCCACTCCCCGCTGAAGAATAGACGCCCCGGCGCAGCGTCAGAGTTCACCTTCCCCTTGCCAACTACTCACCCACGAACATGACCCGATCGTGTTCGTTGTGGAGTGCCCGGCCAAGCCGGAGGCGACACTGTGGAGGAATCGTACCCCCAGCAGTCTCCACAGTTGGTAGAGACTGGGGTACGACCCCAGACCCAGACGCCCTGGCAAGCGGAACATTTAAAGCCCATTAAGAGCGGGAACGCATTTGTGTCATTTTAGATTTTTAGATGTAAACATTATTTTATACTTTTGGCTATTCAAAAAAATAGCAGATCTACAAGCTCATAGCGCGGCACCGAGTGCCGCGCTACGAGCTTGTAGATCTGCTATTTTTTGGGGGGGAAATCTTGGAACATTATTTTGTGCAAATCTTTGAATGTTTTTTTTTAAAGCGAACATTTGCAACTCAAATCTTTGCTTCTGGGGGGATTCTACAAATGTCTTCTAAATCCTAACAGTTTTTTTTTGGGAAAAAGCGTATGTTGTCTCAAACTCTTTTCATGTCAAGGACACCCAAAACGCGGACCCCCATCTCAGAAGCAAAGATTTGAGTTACAAATGTTATAATATATAAAAATTATATATATATATTCAAAGATTTAAAAAAAAATGACACCATTTTTCAAAATATAGCAGATATACAATCTCATATAGCGCGACACTCGGTGCCGCACTATGAGCTTGTAGATCTGCTATTTTTTAATAGCCAAAGAAATCTAAACATGGCAGATTATTTCTCTCGGTCTAAATGGCCCAGCAAATAGAGTAATACATGCAGTGAACAAAACTAAAACTGTTCAAAAATGTGCATAATTCAACACTGACACATGTAAACACAAACGTTACAGATTGATCCAGTGTTATTTCAATGGATGTACATTTATGCTAAACATCTGCCTCTACTCTAGGTATCTCCACTATGTGTCTGACCTGGGGAACGGAGCCCACCTGATCAAAGGCAACTCCAACAAGCCTCTGAACGACAACCACTGGCACAACGTCATCATCTCCAGAGACACCAACAACCTCCACACCGTCAAGATTGACACCAAGATCACCACCCAGACCACTACAGGAGCCAAGAACCTGGACCTAAAAGGTGTGTAGGCACGTCATCATCATCATCATCATTATCAACCTTCAGGGACGTGCACAGATAGACTCTAGGTGGTGCTAGAGCACCTGCCCTTTGCCCTCTTGACCAGAAGTGCCCTTTTGAAAAGCAAGGGATCTTCAACAGGGGGTCCGGGATCCCTAGGGGGTCCTCAGAGTTACTACAGGGGGTCCGCCAAATCTTTATGTGATATGATTTTTCTTTTTACCTTAACCACTCGAAACCTAGCATCCCTTTTTTGAGGAGAACTTTAGCCAAAAATAGCCGATCTACAAGCCCACAACGCCTCGCGCTGCGAGGCGTTGTGGGCTTGTAGATCGGCTATTTTTGGCAAAGAGGTATAGGTGTAGAGGGGAAAAAGAGCAGACCAAGTAAACAAAAAAAAGTATAATTTACTTGAGCACCTGCCCCTCAAAATGTCTGTGCACGCCACTGATCATCATCATCATCATTATCAACCTTTATGTCACCTTACCAAACCATTATGGAACTGACCTTATTTTCAATGGTATAAAGCAGTGGTTGTCAACCTTTTTCATGCCAAGGACCCCTAACTTGATTAACATTTGGCCGCGGACCCCCATTTGAAAATGTTTTGTGCCAGGGACCCCCATAAGTAAAAGATATCAGTTAATTTTCGCTTTAAAAAAATATAAATATTCAAAGATATGCACACTTTTTCAAGGTTTTTCAAAAAATAGCAGATCTACAAGCTCATAGCGCGGCACTCGGTGCCGCGCTATGAGCTTGTATATATGCTATTTTTGAATAGCCAAAGCTAAGTGGTTAAAATGAGTGTGACGCTATTTTAACTCATTTCACTGGGGACCCCCTGGTACCCCCACAATGACAACTGGTGGTCCCCGGACCACCAGTTGAAAACCACTGGTATAAAGTAACATTACATTTTTTTTTTAAAGGGATAGTTCACCCAAAATATAACTTTTTTTCCTACCGATTAGTCACCCCATGGGGACTTGAATTCATGGATATATTTTCGTTTTTTGTGGCATTCCTAAACCAATAATTTCATGACCAGCGGACCGGTAGGCCGCGGTTCCGGTATAGGAGACACAAAGGAGACTCTTTGTGTCTCCTACCGGAACGGCTGCCTGTCATCAAATTATTGTCTTAGGAATGCAACACAAACTAAAAAACTATCCATTAATTCAAGTCTCCATGGGGTGACTAATCCATAGAAAAAAAGAGTCATTTTGGGGGTGAACTATCCCTTTAACAACAGTACAGTATTATAAAATAAATAAAACATTTCATAACCACTCGAGTCAGTGGTAAAAACATAAGCCCAGTTACATTCAAAGCAATCACTAATGATTTACAGCAGGGTGTCAAACTGCTGGCCCACATACTAGGACGAGGAGAGAATTTGAAAATAATAATTAAGACATTCACATCTTGATATCATGTATGTGGCAGCCGTTCACACGCTCTCTCCCCTCGCCTCTGTGCCAAGCTGGCAAAGCTACTGTCGCGTAAACATGGATAAAACAATGGAGGCAGCAACGCCTACCACCAGGGCCTCGCTCACAGTGTGTTGTCTCTTTTACAGTCAACTAAAACAGAGAGTGAGTCATTTATTGCCTTCTCCATAAGCACCAACGATGACTCATGATGAAGCTCAACTGGGAATATGTGTGTGTGTGTGTGGTGTGTGTGCTGATGCATCTTTGACTGTCACTGAGGAGTTTGTGGAGATGATACCGAGACGTGATGTAGTAAAAGCCAGAAAATGGACGATGCCAGTGTAGTAGTTACAGTAACAGTTTTTTGAAAAAAAGTCGAAAACTCTCATAGCTCATAGCGTGGCACTCGGTGCCGCGCTATGAGCTTGTATATCTGCTATTTTTTGAATAGCCAAAGAAATCTAAAGTGACACAGATGCGTTCCAGGTCCTAATGTTAAAAAGGTTTTTTATTGGTTCCATTTGTACGCTCTCAGAGTTACAGACCCATAAGGGTCATTTGGTTCCTATCCATCATTTAGCTGGGGACCCCCTGGAACCCCCTCAAGTACCCCTGGGGGGATTCTCTTTTTTTGTGATATTTTTTGGGGCTTTTAGTACCTTTATTCATAGCAGCAGACAGGAAATGGGAAGAGAGAGACAGTGACACGCAGCAAAGGTTGTCGAGATCGGGGATTCGAACCCGCGACGCGCTGAGCAATATGTTTGTGAAAATATACTTCAGAATTCTGCACTTTATGATGAAATATTATGTCATGTTTGGTGAATGAGGCTGAATGAATGCGTGGGCGTTGCTGCTCCACTTCATTAATGATCCCAACTTCTTCTGTAGTGATGGCTTCTGGCCTCGTATCACTATATATCCAACTTTGAAATTTGGGTGACAGGTTGGTCGCTGGGGAACTTTGGTCGCTGAGGGAATCTAGGTATGAACACGAATAGCTAGATTCTCCAGTAAGTGGTGGTACGTATTTATAAGTAGGCTAATAAGGATGCTCAAGTGAGAAAGAAATGAGCAGAACTGGTACTCAGTCTGTACCGATGAGTACAAAGCCAATTCGAGCACTGTCTGTATTTTTCCAGACATAGCCTAATTTCAGCACAACCCAGTCTGCTCAACCTGCAGACTTCAGAGTGGCATAATATAATCTTCTGACAAAATAGCAGTGGTGGAAAAAGTATTCGATTTTTTCACTTAAACTAGACTAGATTCGACTAAGAGACACGCAGTCGACTCGGACCCCCCGCGACTAATTAGTCGACTATTCGACTAGTCGAGGTCAGTTTGCTTGAGAGCTGAGGCAGAGTGCAATAAGGGAGAGACCATGACAGTATCAGCAAATGTCCATTCATACATCAACACGTTTTCTTTTGTCATGTTTCTGTGAAGGACACCCTTTAAACACCCTTTATGACATAACGTCTTGCCTTAGGCTAATCGTTTTCCAGGTCCTCGTCTTCATTAAAAGACTGTAACGTTGCATAAAAGAATCATTTTAATTGTTAGCTCAACGTTATTAGCTCAAGGGACCATACGCGGCTCTACAGTATGTGCTGTAGTGTGAAAACTAGGCATGACTCATTGAAGAAGATGAAGATGAGTTTATTGTCAATATACAGTGTACACAAGCCAGTTGAAGTAAACCTTTTCATATATCCCTCCTATACACAATCCACCCAGACATACTTTACAGCATTAGTTCTCAAAGTGGAGTCCGGGGACCCCCAGGGGTACTTGAGGGGGTTCCAGGGGGTCCCCAGCTAAATGATGGATAGGAACCAAATTATGGGTCTGTAACTCTGAGAGTGTACAAATGGAACCAAATGAACCCTTACGGGTCCATTTGGTTCCATTTGTACACTCTCAGAGTTAAATTAAGATTGATTTTACAATATAAATTGGGGTCCCAGAGATAGAAATGCCATTAAATGGGGGTCCGTAGCCTCTAATGCATGTCAAACTGGGGGTCCTTGAAATTAAAATGGTTGAGAATCACTGCTAGAGAGCCGTAAAAATCTTCTCTTATGGGGGTCCGTGGTTTATCTTTTAAAATGGGGGTCCGTGGGGTAATAAGTGTCCATTTGGGGGTCCCTGACATGAAAAAGTTTGAGAACCACTGCTGTACAGGTCAGAGCCATTGTTGATTTTGTCGACTAAAACTATGACGAAAAATGTTCGTTGACTACCTTTTTTCACTGACAAAAACTAAATAAAAACGAAATATAAACTAAGCTATGATGACTAAAACTGAGACTAAATATATTGACAATTTTGTCAACAAATAAAAACTAGACTAAAATGTTAGTGAGGGACTAGTGGAGAAGAGATCCAGTAGAACTAAAAGACAAGTCATTTTATGTTTGGTTGCGCTCGGGTGTTGCACTCTGAAAATAGCAGCATGCGACCAAGTGTAAAATCAGCCATTACGACACCATCAAGGCACTGCCAAAATACATTTTAGTCATTTTAGTCACCAGCTCACAACTGGAATACACCCTCCTGTCATTGCCAGGGATCCAACCTGTGATCTTTTGGTTACTGGCCAACCTCTTTACTTATATAGGGCTAGGGCTAGGCCATCCTCGCCTATATCTGAACTAGCTCCATTACCCACACAGACACTTGTGCTAAATGATTTGTAACTCTATAGTCAGGGGATATTAGCAGAATATTGTCCAATCTTGGAATAAATTCCTTACCAAAAAAAATCTTCACCAATGTGTTTGTAAAGGTGTCTAGTAACACATCTCACAAAGACTGAAATGCAGATTCCCTAGGAGAATTTTTGACAGCTCTTTAAAGTTGGGGTACCCACCATAACCTTGGTTTAAAAAAAAATAAAAATAAAAAATCTAAATTTAATTCTGTTTTAAGTAGCATGTGAGGTGTCAAACTAGGGTGTTTTTATGATTCTGAATCCATTGCAAGCATTTGTTTTGCACCAAAACCACTCTTTGGGCTAAAAACGGCCATAGCCTTCCTTTTCCAGGTATACTTTTTGTGTAAAAAGCCCATTGAGATTGGGCTGTTTTTAGCCCAAGGAGTAGTTTTGGTGCAAAACAAATGCTTGCAATGGATTCAGAATCATAAAAACACCCTAGTTTGACCCCTCACATGCTACTTCAAACAGAATTATTGTTATTTTTTTTCCACACACATAAGGTTATGGTGGGTACCCCAACTTACAGCAGCTGTCAAAAATTCTCCTAGGGAAACTGCATTTCAGTCTTTGTGAGATGTGTTACTAGACACAACAAACACATTGGTGAAGATTTTTTTTGGTAAGGAATTTATTCCAAGATTGGAAATCTTTCTGCTAATATCCCCTGACTACTAGGCAAAACAAAAAGAAAGAAACGATCGGAATCAGATTAATGGTACATTGAAAACAAAAGAGATAATTATTCCCCTGGAAAACAACATTTTAAGTAGACTAATTGAGTGATTTATTTTTCAGGATGAAAGCCATCAGCGTCTCTATACACAGTTTGAACTAACCATTAATCTCATAACTTGAATATGATTATAATGATTAAAATGAAATCCCGATTTGGGATGATCCCAGACTACTGGTTTTCAGTCAGACATGCAAAAAGAAAAACAACCCAGTCTATGGGAAATCTATTGTTTTGCATTTAGGATGTTACAGTAGGTACAGATACAGTCAGGTAAAGTTAACTACTTTTTATAGACGGTATATTATGATGACACCAAGAGGTTAAAGGTAGGGTAAGTGAATGTGTTTGTTAAAATAAGTGTTATTTATTTTATTAAAAATTAATTGAATAAATAGGATGAGGTAATGCAGGGGTGGGCAACTTTGATGATGGTTATATTTCCACACTCACTCCAGAGGGCCACATATACAGTACTGTTGGGCAGTATTTTACCCTTTTCCATAAATTAATGCCGTACTTCGCCATTCTTTGTCACACAAAAGTAGCAAAAAATAGCCGATCTACAAGCTCAAAACGCGTCGCAGCGCGACGCGTTTTGAGCTTGTAGATCTGCTATTTTTGCTACTTTTGAATTGGAATCCTGATTTTATTTTTGCTACTTTTGCATTACAATCTCAAGAAGTAACATTTCAATTTAATTTCAAATGCATGTAGTTATACTTATGTTAACTTTATTTACTTAAATACAAATACATTTGACATAAAACAGACAATAGAATGTTAATACTAATCATTAAGCTACTAATATAGACTGAAGTAATTAAAGTGGGTCATGTTTGCATGTTTGGAATTGTAACAGCTGAAATCAATAATATATCAGTATTCTGATATTAACCTGCGGGCCGCATTAAGTGAAGGTGGGGGCCGCATGTGGCCCCCGGGCCGCCAGTTGCCCATGTATGAGGTAATGCATACTGCTTTTTTTCCCCTTCCTTTTTCTTTCTTTTTTATCAGTCTTCCACTAGAGGTCAATATTGTCACATGTCCAATACGTAGACTAGCAGAGCCACTGTGGTCTCCTCTTATTCACTTTGAGTGACAAGATGCTATGAGACGCATGATGAGAATGGCTTCATTTCAGTGGTGGAAAAAGTACTCACATGTTTTACTTAAGTAAAAGTATCAATACTGCAATGTAGAAATACTCTGTTACCAGTAAAAGTCCAGAATAAAAAAATGCTCACAATGCGTCGCGATGGCCGAAATGTATATAGGGCTGAAGTGGGTAATGTATGTTTTGTAATAATAATCAAAATCTGAAAAGTAACTACAGTAGTAACTAAAGTTGTCAAATAATTGTAGTGGAGCAAAAGTACAATATTTGCCTCTGAGATGTAGTGGAGTAGAAGTAAAAGTAAGTACCTCCAAATTGTACTTAAGTACAGTACTTGAGAAAATGTACTTAGTTACTTTCTACCACTGGCAATGATCCATGTGTATTTTCCCCCTCAATTCTCCCGGTACCTGCAATATAACGTGTTTTGCATATTGGTCCCAGGACACCGGCTCCATGTCTGCGATGGATGGTTTCTTTTCCCTCCATAAATGATTTAAAATTTCACTCCATAAATATTTTAATTCAACAACGTCATAGCTATATGCATTGCCGTCGCAAGTAGTTGTTTAACAATTCACTGCATTTGCACTGAACACGACTAAAACACAGCCATAATTCATGTAGGCTGTGGGCTTTATTAGGCCATAAACTAATCAAAACGTGGGTTTTCTGAACAACCAGGACAAGGATTGGTGGATTTGTGACTTCTAGTCCATTGGTTCTCAAAGTGGGGTCCGGGGACCCCCAGGGGTCCTTGAGGGAGTTCCAGGGGGTCCCCAGCTAAATGATGGATAGTAAGGAACCAAATGGACCCTTATGGGTCTGTAACTCTGAGAGTTAAATTATCACTGATTTTAGGATATAAATTGGGGTCCCAGAGATAGAAATGTCATTAAATGAGGGTCCTTGAAATTAAAATGGTTGAGAATCACCGCAAGAGACGTAAAAAAATTCTCTTATGGGGGTCCCTGAGGCATATCTTTTCAAATGGGGGTCCGCGGGCTAATAAGTGTCAATTTGGGGGTCCCTGGCATGAAAAGGTTTGAGAAGCAGAACTGTTCTAGTCATCCTATTATTGCATGATAGGGAGTGCATCATGCATCATGTTTACTGGATATGACCTATTGCCATCAGGCTGTCAGTATTGGATTGTTTTCTTTTCAAACCAGAAAGGCTCCTAGTTAATTTGTGCCTCTAGTATAACACTGCTGATTTGTACCAACATTATCAAGTCACTGAATGTGTAAATATTATACCTGAACTCTTTACTGTGTAATTGTGTACCTGGTATGGTGGCTTTTTCTGGTTATATTGGGTAAATCGTTTACCAAGTTTGCCTGATGTCTGTATGAATTCCCACCAGATTAATAAAGAAACAACCTACACCAGGGGTCTTTTCAGGCCAAGGAACCCTTAGCTGAAAGAGAGATGGAGCAGGGACCCCCACTACATGTTGAATAAAATTGAGTTTTTTCATAGATTTCTTAGACAGCTTCATAGACTTTTTTTTTGACAGCACTGTCATGCTGGATTCATGTGTATTTTATAACATTTAACCTCTTTAAAAAAAGAGCAAATATTTGCTCTTTTTTTCCTCTCTACACCAAACCTCTTTGCCGAAAATAGCCGATCTACAAGCTCACAACACCTCACAGCGCGAGGCGTTGTGAGGCGTTGTAGATCTGCTATTTTTGGCTGATGTTCCACTCAGAACCCTATGCTATAGGGTTCAAGTGGTTAATGTAAAAAAAACATGATCCTATAACACAACGATTTGGTGCCCCCCCTGTAGTAACTCTTGAGGACCCCGTAGTGGTCCCGGACTCCCTGTTGAAGACTGACCTACACTATCAGTTGAATTTAATACTGTACATTCGATGCCAACCTCGTGTCCTATGTGTTGCTTGTCAATGCAGGTGACCTGTACATCGGCGGAGTGTCCAAGGAGCTGTACAAAGACCTGCCCAAACTGGTCCACGCCAAGGAGGGCTTCCAGGGCTGTCTGGCGTCCATGGACCTCAACGGACGGCTGCCAGACCTCATGTCAGACGCTCTGGATTGCGTTGGTCAGATAGAGAGAGGCTGTGAAGGTGAGTTAGCTTCCCATGCAGGCCACTAGGGGGCCACATAAGGCCTTTGTTGTTCCCCAAAACCCTGATGTCATCTCCTAACATTCCTCTTCTTTCTGTGTCTTAACTTATTCTCTCTCCTGTAAGTCTATGACAGCATCAAAACAAAAGAATGAAATGTACACATGAGTTAGATAAGCTGGTTTTTAAGATTTTTTGGGGGGCTTTTTCTGCCTTTATTGATAGGATAGTGGGCTGACAGGAAATGGGTAGAGAGATGGGGGGGGGGGGGGGGGGGTGACACACAGCAAAGGTCGTCGAGATCGGGAGTCGAACCCGCGACGCGCTGTCAAGCTGGATTACCAGCATATTTGGTATGCGCCTGGACCGCTAGGCCAGTGGGCACCCCACGTTTTGGGTTTTGCAGAAAAAACTAAGATCTACTCGACGATCAGTTATGGAAGAGCACTTCACTTTTCTGAATTTACCATCATAAAACTATTATTGTGGGATATAAATGGAACAACATCACAATTTGATAAATATTCCCACTCTAATGCTCTCGGCCATTCATTAGCTTGCACTTGAGATTCCCCACATTTGTCGGGACATGTCACGGACACACACACACACACACACACACACACACACACACACACACACACACACACACACACACACACACACACACACACACACACACACAGAGACACTCATCCTAGTGCCCATACAGTATCCCGGCTGGCCCTGTGGCACATAATTTAACAACCATAAATCCTGTCCGTGTTCTGTTGGAATGCATCAAACTCTCCTCCACTCGCGATCATTTTCTGTTTCACTTTCACTTCTCACCATAATCAGATTACGTTCTCTCGGCCCATATTTGTACCGCCAGTGTTATTTCCTCATTTTTATCCCGCATTCAGTTTTTTTTTTTTGCTCCATGCATGCTTACTGGATCTGAGTGTTTGCCAGAAGGCAATCCTCTTGAATTATGCATGAGGCCCTTTGTGGCACGCATGAATATCATTACTGCCCACTGTTGTGTTTGCACATCAACATCCAGAGTCAATATTTGATTTATTTGTCAACATCATTCACTTAGATTAATTTGAAATTTCACACTGCTGTCCACTGCTTTCTATTAAAGACGTAGCTTTGGCACGCAGCTTTGGCACACGGCTTTGCACGTTTCCATATAAAATAGAATAAATAAAAGTGATTTTGTTTAGTGCCAAATGTGGGACTATTAAGTTTGAGATGTGTGTGTGTGTGTGTGTGTGTGTGTGTGTGTGTGTGTGTGTGTGTGTGTCTCTTGTCTTATACGGCACGCACTCATTGATCAATGTCGGTTGGAAATAGTGTCTCTCTCTCTACAACAGATTTATCAAATCATAGGGAGTTGATTGTGGATGAATAGCACACAGTAAAAATCTGCAGTCTTAACTTAAACATATTTTGTAACTCAGAGGGTGTTCAGATGTAACCAAACGTAACCAAAACGGTTACATTTGTACACCCTCTCTAAACACTGAGGATTTTACTGTGTAGTAGAAGGCAGAACAGACGCAAGACCCCTATCCACCTTCCGTAATAACTATATTTACCATGTTTATACATACAGGTCTCTCATGTCTCTTTTTCCATTTTCATTCGTTCTGAACTTCCATCCTTCTGAACTCTCTCGTTTTTCCCTTTTGACGCAACTGTGTTCTCATTCCTCCTGTGGTCTAGCTTCAGCAGTCTGTGTGTGTGTGTTTCTGTTCTATACCAGTGGTTCTCAACCAGTGGTCCTTGGGGGTCCCCAGCTAAATGAGTTAACATAGCGTCGTCACAATCATTTTAACTTTGGCTATTCAAAAATAGCAGATCTACAAGCTCATAGCGCGGCACCGAGTGCCGCGCTATGAGCTTGCAGATCTGCTATTTTTGAACAATCTTGAAAATGTGTGCAAATCTTTGAGTATATATATATTTTTTAAAGCACATTTTTAATTCAAATCTTTGCTACTGGGGGTCTCTGGCACAAATGTATATCAATTTAGGGGTCCCTGGCATGAAAAAAGGTTGAAAACCACTGTTCTATACGATCTCTTCTATGACTTCTCCAGTGCTTTTTATACTAACGGCTGCTATACTTTGCCCTCTTCCTTTTGTGTGTTTGTTTTGGTTATTTATTTATTTTTATCGCCGACAAAAAGTTGCATTGATGAAAGCTGACTTGCAAGGTAGATAGCTTTGTCTCTGTTTGATCAGTCTGATATCCCCCCCCGTTCCTCTTTGCATCTGCAAATGTCTACTACACCCCCCACCCCCCCTTCCTCGCCCCCCCCCCCCCACCACCAACCAACCACCACCTGTCCACAATCTCTCTCTCCCTCCACACCACGTCCCCCCTGTGACCACATTTCCTCCTCCAGAGGAGATGGCTCTACTCAATGTGTCACTTCAGTCACCTGTCATATGGAAATGGGGCTTTTTAGCCCCTGTAGGAATACAAGCCCACACCACTGTCTAAACCACCGCCTTGTATCACTGCTGCCTATGACATGCAGACAGTCACACGTTTGTCCCCACTCATTATTGTTTTTATCGTTTTTCGAATTAGCATAAAGGTCTATTACTTTGGCATGCCTCATAATGACGAAATAGTCGTCGCAGATTATATTTTCTCCACTGCATGCTTTTAATGACACCCTATCAACTGCCATGGGGTTTCTTGCATTTTGTGTTTCACATGCATATTTTCTTTTGTTTAAAGGTATTGTAGGCAACATTAAGCCTAAATTTAAAAAATATTTATATATATATATTTTGCATTTTTTCCCCTCTATCAGCCACTATATAATGATGCTGGGGTGTTTTCCTGCATTGAAACACAGTCCTCTTTCTGAAATCCGTATTTTCCCTAATGTATATGTTTTTCCGGGACGTAAATTAACGCACGCATGTGCGCATCCGTGCACGTCCGTGTCCGTGTGACTCTATGGAAGTCTATGGAAGCATCACCCCCTGGTGGCCGGGGAAACGAACTGCACAAACATAAACAATACAGGGAAAATACGGTTTTCAGAAAGAGGACTGTGTTTCAATGCAGGAAAACACCCCAGCATCATTATATAGTGGCTGATAGAGGGGAAAAAATGCAAAATATATATATAGATACATATTTTTTAAATTTAGGCTTAATGTTGCCTACAATACCTTTAACATGAGTTCCATTATTGCCAATGTTATATACAGTATATATTCTGTGCAATGTCTCTCTGTAAATAAGAAGAAAGAGGTTTCAGGCTTTGTAAGATAAAGACAAGAAAATACACAGAATAAAGCATCATAATATAAAATGATTGGCCACCAGCCACATGCCTATGATGGTGGTTAGATAAGCACATACGGTAACCATAATTATGTATGACAATGACATAATTAACAAATAACGTATAAACACAAATAAATCATAAAAATAACATAAATAAACAGCTAAAGTACACCAATAAACCCACTACAATATCAATATCCCCGGCAAATTTGATTCATAATTTATCTAGCCATGTTATTATTTATTGCACGTTTGTGGTGTTCCCAATATTGTAGCTAGGTAAGTCCTACAGTATGTCATCATTATATTGCAAGAGAATGTGAAAGACAATTTGCTGAACCAATTTAGACCGGGAACATCTCATGTGTACTTTTTAGATATCTTTGGCTATTCAAAAATAGCAAATATACAAGCTCATAGCGCAGCACCGAGTGCCACACTATGAGCTTGTATATCTGCTATTTTTGAATAGCCAAATCCATTTTTAAATGACACAAATGATGCTTTCCCGGTCTTACAAGGTTCATATTGTTTTAAAATGTGTCATGAGAATTTCATAAGCATCCGGTTCATGCCAAGGGGTTGTTTACCGGTAATAATTGGACGAATAAATGAATATAGTGTGAGTGAATATACACCAATATGAATATGATTGAAAACATAAAAGCACGCACAACAAAGACAGTATTTAATTTGTAAAACGTATGCTGTAACATAAAGAAATAGCATCAACATCCATCCTAACCCTGTACCATTACTCCATTTCAGTGAACTGTTGCCTAATTCATACAGCGTTGTACGGCCCATGTTGCTTGCCAAAAATCGGTTATTTTTGGGGAGTAATGATGTCTTACAACGGAATATGAATTGGTCTCAACTCTCAGGGGGATGACTGGCAGACAAACAGACAGCTTGCCATGCCTGTGTACAGCAGTGGTGTAAACTAACTAAGTACATGTACAATTTTGAGGTATTTTTTACTTTACTGGAGTATTTCCAATTTAATTCAATACTTTTACTTCTACTCCACTACATCTCGGAGACAAATGTTGTACTTTTACTCCACTACAATTATTTGAAAACTTTAGTTACTAGTTACTTTGCAGATATAAATGCTTGTATTATAAAACATACATTAACCACTTCAGCCCTATTTTATTCATATGGCTATTTGAAAATAGCCGATCTACAAGCTGCACAACGCGTCGCATTGCGACGCGTTGTGAGCTTGTAGATCTGCAATTTTCAAACATCTTAGAACTTTTACGTTTGGCACTTTTTACTTTTACTCAAGTAACATTTTGAACACAGGCCTTTTACTTGTTAACAGACTATTTTTATATTATCCCACTGAGCCATAGTCGGCTATATTTGGTCGTTATAATTGGTCTAACAGTGAAAGTTTTTTAGTGGTCTAGGCTTAGCCTAGACATTGATTAGCTGTTTTTTAAGCGTCTGTATATAGACGTCTATATTACAGACGTCATTTCAACGGCTATGGTATAGACGGTCTATAGATAGACGCTTAAAAAACAGTTAATCAATGTCTAGGCTAAGCCTAGACCGCTAAAAAACGTTCACTGTTAGACCAATTATAACCCCGTTTTAGCCGAGCCCTTAGACGTATTTTAGACGTCTAATAGCCCGAAAAATGCTAAGTGGGATGGTATTGCTACTTCTACTTATAAGTAAAATATCCGAGTACCGTACTTCTTCCACCACTGATGTACAGAATAGTCCTGACTGACTGACTGACTGACCATCCTGACAGTGTTTCTGATGCACTGATGGGATGATGGATAGGTGCACAAACAAGCTAATCAAACACACTTGGCTGTCAACACATTTGGGAGTTCTCTCTCTCATGCTCTGCTGTCTCTCTCAGCCATGAGAGAGATTCACACCGATATGGACGTGCGCCAATTTTCTCAGCAATTCATATTTTGCATCTGTTCAGTCAGCGCACACAGCTGGATATCCAGTAAGCCGAGCCGGGATCAAGCCGGATAAAGTCAGTCGGCTCGGTCCCTCAGTGATCAGACCCTAACCCGCCCCAGTTTGTGTCTGTGCCTTTTTTTTTTTAGTGAATGGACATGTCAGAGCTATGTGCCATAACCGCAGGAAGTTTGTAAACTGCTCCTATTATAAATTGAGACACAACCTCTAACTTTTGTGTGCAAGTATTTTTATTCTTGGCTACAGCAGCTGCGTGCGGAATGCCTGTAAAATATGAAGTCAAAATATGAAACGAGGAATAGAGGCGAGGACGAACTAAACGTCAATGACATTTATTTAACCTATACAACCCTCAATAAGAAATGCTTAAACCGTTAAATCAGTTTAAATTTGTAATGTTCTATATTTGTTCCACTGTGCGTATTGTTGTGTTTTGGTATGTTTGTTTTGAATGTGTAGAATATGTACCAAGTGATAAATACATTGGTATGGTTACACAATACATAAAACTAATATCTCTGCTGTCCGGCAAAAACCTCCAAAAGAACTCCAAAACGTTCATTTTTCAGGAAATGAGTTAGGAGGCTTTGTTCATCATTGATAAGAACAGCTGAATGGACCTCCAAGCTCACAGTGAGGTTGGAGGTCAAAAGGGGGTGGAGCCTGGAGTCAGCAAAACCGGAGTTAGCTGGTTAAGCAGAAAGTTTGAGGATCCAATGGAGTTAGCTGGTTTTGTCAGAAGCTCTTTTTAATGCTTCTCATTGCCTCAATATTTGTTTTACCAACACGCAGACGTAAAGGGTGTTCAATGGCCCTGATTTCTGGAAAAAAAATGTCAAAATGGAGTTGGCTGGTTTCTGCCCGGACAGCAACGATAATGTAAACTCATTGAATTTATATCAGTATTAGTAGCAAATATGCAGTTGTAGCTCAGAGAATTGAATCCACTTATGAGTGTAGAAAGTAGCATCACACATGTACTGTGTGTGTGTGCATACTGTATTTGCATATAGGCTTATGTTTTGTTTGTGTTTTGTGTGTGTGACATTTTATACAGTACCTACAGTATTGTGTGTGTGTGTGTGTGTGTGTGTGTGTGTGTGTGTGCGTGTGCGTGTGTGCGCGTGATGTTTAATTACACAACACTGTAGTTACAATTAATAATTCATAAGCTGAAGCCAGCACCAAATAATGATATTCAAAGCGATTAAACCGTTTGTTTTTTTTGTACAGTCGGTCTTCTGAATCAGCAGTATGCTATGTAGCTACAGTTCACAGACATAAACATTATAGGTTGTTTCCCCTCATACTGCAAATGTCTGCTTCACCATTGTCTCCCTGTGTGTGTGTGTGTGTGTGTGTGTGTGTGTGTGTGTGTGTGTGTGTGTCCAGGTCCCAGCACCACCTGCCAAGAGGACTCGTGTGCCAACCAGGGGGTGTGTCTGCAACAGTGGGAGGGCTTCAGCTGTGACTGCAGCATGACGTCATTCGGCGGACCGCTCTGTAATGATGGTAGGACATCCCCATTTTTTTTCCTGTCCTTTGCTATAGCACAGTGGTTATCAAAGTGGGGGGTCCGGGGGACTCCCAGGGGGTCCTTGAGGAGGGTTCCAGGGGGTCCCCCAGCAACCCCCCCCCACCCCCTGGATCCAAAATCAGTTGAACCACTTTAACCTCATAATCAGTGGTGGAAAAAGTAATTAAATTCTTTATTTAAGTAAAAGTACCAATACTGTAATATGAAAATACTCTGTTAGAAGTAAAAGTCCAGAATAAAAAAAATACTTGAGTAAAAGTACAAAAGTATTGGCATCAAAGTGTACTTAAAGTACCAAAAGTAAAAGTACTAAATATTTGAAAATAGCAGATCTACAAGCTCACAACGCGTCGCGATGCGACGCGTTGTGAGCTTGTAGATCTGCTATTTTCAAATAGCTTAGGTATAAAATAGGGCTAAAGTGGTTAATGTATGTTTCATTATATCATAATTTATATCTGAAAAGTAACTAGTGACTACAGTTTTCAAGTAAATGTAGTGGAGTAAAAGTACAATATTTGCCTCTGAGATGTAGTGGAGTAGAAGTAAAAGTATTGTAAATTGGAAATACTCAAGTAAAGTACAAATACCTCAAAATTGTACTTAAGTACAGTACTTAAGTAAATGTACTTAGTTACTTTCCACCACTGCGCTGTAGCACTGTATCTCCCTTGGCCAAGTAAGGGAGATGGGGGAGAATTTCCCTTTGGATTAGCGGTTGTTGGTTTCCCATAAAGGACAGAGACCCTGGTAGGAGTCCTGGTGGTTACTGTCATTGTAGGACGATCAAACTGGGAGACACTTACAGTAAATGGAGGTGGATGCACGCCCACCTGTATTTGCATCTATACACGTTTCCCATAAAGGACAGAGACCCTGGTAGGAGTCCTGGTGGTTACTGTTATTGTACTGTAGGATGATCAAACTGGGACACTTACAGTAAATGGAGGTGGATGCACGCCCACAGGGGTTTTCATCAGGAATTATTAAGTGTTTAGTACAGTACGCCCAGTGACTGCACCTTCAGTTACAGTCACAGTGCAGGGGTTCACATATTACACTATCAAGCAACACATGTCAGTCCATTCATGACTGTCCATCATTGTTAGTGGTGTCGTCTTGCTGGGTTCTATATTCAGACCATTTCTACTCCATTTATCAAGGAATAGTCTCTTGCAATGTCAGTTTATGAGTCAGTCTCTCCATTACATATATGTGACTGCACCTTTCAACACCATGGCTGGTGGTTAGGTAATAATGAGTGGGACAGAACATGATAAATGTACAGTAAGTGCTGAAAACAAGATTATTAATTAATATTTTAATTGTGGCACAAACTGGGGGCATTTTAGTGGGACTCAGGACAGGACCCCCAGCTTGGAACCGGGACACTCCTGGTTAAATAACCGGGACATCAGATCACATAGCATAGTATTTCTGCATCATAATTTGAACATCTATAATTAGTTGACTCATACAAGTGTATATATGGGGCACACACACACACACACATGCACGCTCAGTTCTTCATCAGCCTTTTGCATTAGGTTTGACATTTCCGTGGTCAGCCTCAGATACATCCATGTATTCTGTGTGCAGTGGCGTGCACAGACATTTTGAGGGGCAGGTGCTCAAGTAAATTACACTTTTTTTTGTTGACTTGGTCTGCTCTTTTTTCCCTCTACACCTATACCTCTTTGCCAAAAATAGCCGATCTACAAGCCCACAACGCCTCGCAGCGCGAGGCGTTGTGGGCTTGTAGATCTGCTATTTTTGGCTAAAGTTCTCCTCAGAAAAGGGATGCTAGGTTTCGAGTGGTTATGGTAAAAAGAAAAATCATATCACATAAAGATTTGGCGGACCCCCTGTAGTAACTTTGAGGACCCCCTAGGGGTCCCGGACCCCCTGTTGAAGACCCCTGCTGTAAACTGAAAAAAAGGGCACTTCTGGTCAAGAGGGCAAAGGGCAGGTGCTCTAGCACCACCTAGAGTCTATCTGTGCACGTCCCTGTCTGTGTGGGGCTAAACAAAACTTCCACAGAGACCTGCTGGCTCACATCAACAACAACAACAACAACAACAAAGGTAGGTGTTTGCAGCGGCAACAACAACACCATCATTTGTATCCGAACCACACACACACACACACACATTGTGTCCCTGTACTCACCATTTGTTATGTTGCTCTCAAGTTCCTGAGGACTGAGGCTGAGCACTTGGCTTTTATCCTTTTTACCGGGCAGAAAGCTTTGGGAGAGGTGGGACTCATTTCTCTATTGTGAGCTGTTACGTGCCAGTCACCTTAAACCATTAAGACCGGGAAAAGATTTCTTTGGGCTATTCAAAAATAGCAGATATACAAGCTCATAGCGCGGCACCGAGTGCCGCGCTACGAGCTTGTAGATCTGCTATTTTTGAAAAATCTTGAAAATTTGTGCAAATCTTGGAATATATGTTTTAAAGCGAACATTTGTAAAATATTTAGTTCCAGGGACCCCCCTGAAGCAGAGATCAGAGTTACAAAATGTCCGCTAAAAAAGGAAAATTCAAAGATTTGCACATTCATGTTCATAAAACCGCTATTTTTGAATAGCCAAAGAAATCTAAAAATGACACATAAATGCGTTCCCGGTCTTAATGGGTTAAACCATAATCCACTGCCCTTCTTATACCCTTGTTGTTGTAGCATCTGAGTTCCGTGTTTGTCTTATTCAGAGGCATTCCTGCCCTGATCCTATCAGGACATTCAAAAAGATTCATTCACCACAAGGGGGATCTACAAACACAGTTTTGCAACAACAATATTGACAAAAAAAGCATGGTTGGCTTCAGTTTTTGAGAGTGTAACACTCAAAAGTCCCTGTTTCTAAAACGTTGTTGATATTTGGTGTGAGTTATTGGTTGATATATTGATATATTACACACACACACACACACACACACACACACACACACACACACACACACACACACACACACACACACACACACACACACACTCACACTCACATTGGCTATGTTATCCAATTAATTCTTGTTGTCTAGTTAAACTTATATTAAATGTTAACAGTATGCTGCATTATGAATTTATAATATCTATGCTAAGTCATCTGTAAAATTTGCATTGTACCGCTTAGAGTCCAAATTATTTTGCGGTGCGTCACGTGCGTGATACAACTTTAAAAAAGTTATGCTCTATTAATCTCTCTTAAAGACATTTAAATGGGCATGGGGTTCGGGGGGGATGTATTCTCATTAATGTTTGGCTGTAGAGAAGGAAGAAGTGGGGTAATGTCTGCAGCACCTTAAGAAAATAGGCTACTTTCTCATGCAAAATATGCACGGGGGATTGGTCTGGTCATTATTTTCCTCTGCGGTAGGTTCACACTGTAAGAGGCAAAGTGCTGAGCTGCATTAACCCATTAAGACCGGGAACGCAGCTGTGTGTCATTTTAAGATTCCTTTGGCTATTCAAAAATAGTAGATATACAAGCTCAGAGCTTGTAGTTCTGCTACAGTATGTTTGAAAAAAAGTGAAAATATGTGCAAATCTTTGAATGTATGTTTTTTTAAAGCAAACATTTTTAACTCATATCTTTGCTTCTGGGGGATTCTACAAATGTCTTCTAAATCCTAACAGTTTTTTTGAAAAATATTATGTTGCTATAATCGGAGATTCTCAAACTTTTTCATATCAAGGACCACCAAAATGGTATTTGGCCGCGGACCCCCATCTCAAAATATGTTGTTCCAGGGACTCCCAGAAGCAAAGATTTGAGTTAAAAATGGTCGCTTTGAAAAATATGTATATTCAAAGATTTTCACAAATTTTCACAATTTTTCAAAAATAGCAGATTTGAATAGCCCAATGCAATAAAAAAAATCACACCCAGTGTGAAGAGAGTGGTGCCTTTGAAATTGTAACTGGTTGCATCCTTGTGTTGCAATCAGCACCAATATGTTGTCACGTGACATGTGACGACATATTGTCACGTGTCACGTGAAGCTTGACCAATCAGCCGTGCTCAAACGTACGGACGGACATACGGACACACAGACAAAGTCAAATGTAGGAGTGGTTGGCACCACTCAAAAATTACACAGATGCATTCCCCGGTCTTAATGGCTTAAGGAGAAAAAAGAACAGAGTGGGCACTCTGGAG
This sequence comes from Gymnoscopelus microlampas, assembly GCF_963454915.1. Taxonomy (NCBI): domain Eukaryota; kingdom Metazoa; phylum Chordata; class Actinopteri; order Myctophiformes; family Myctophidae; genus Gymnoscopelus; species Gymnoscopelus microlampas. Next base: position 43,762,206 of record NC_139950.1, read on the forward strand.
ATGACACAAAGGGGAGAGGAGGGTGTGTGCCATAAATGTTAATGCATTCTGAGTCACACTTCTGCCCGCCTGATAACACCACGTCTTTTGTTATCAAGAGAAAGCGTTAATACATTCCACCGTGCGCTGGTCTTACATCCTGCACATATCCGCCGGCCATGATAACACTAAAAGGATTCTTCCGTCCAAGAGACGTGAACTTTGAGGACGGCATCCCCCCCCCCCCCCCCGACCCCCCGAAACCTCTTCTTCCTTCTGTGTGTCTTTGTTATCTGTCATACCTTTCCTTCTTCTTCTTAGACCAGACGGTGTTGGGGGGTTCAGCAGAGGGGTAGGGGGTTATGCGGAGCCACACGGAATTGTATTTTCGATGGCGAACTCCCAGTGAACCTGCCTGGAACGACTTCTTCTTTTTTTTTGTGTTGGGGGGGGGGGGGGGGGGGGGGGGGGGGGGTAGAGAAAAAGGCAGTCTTGACCCACGCATGTTTAGTTTTTTTTTATTATAATGCGTATTCATCATTAGCAGAGCCTGCAGAGGAGCTCATTTTACTGCTCTGGAGGAAGCTGCTCGCAATGCATTAAGACTGATTTGAACAGTGGTGGAAAAAGTACTCAAATGTTTTACTTAAGTAGACGTATCAATACTGCGATATAGAAATACTCTGTTACAAGTAAAAGTCCGGAATTCTAAATCAACTTGATTAAGAGTACAAACGTATTGACATCATTTAGAGTACTAAAATGTTTGAAAATAGCAGATCGTGTGAGCTTGTAGATCGGCTATTTTCAAATAGCCTAGGTATAAAATGAGGCTAAAGTGGTTAATGTGTGTTTTATAATGTAACAATTTATATCTGCAAAGTAACTAAAGTTTTCAAATAATTGCAGTGGAGTGAAAGTACAATATTTGCCTCTGAGATGTAGTGGAGTAGAAGTAAAAGTATAGACAATTGGAAATACTCCAGTAAAGTAAAAGTACCTCAACATTGGACTGAAGTACAGTACTTGAGTAAATGTACTTAGTTACTTTCCACCACTGATTAAGACTGAATTGAAGGCCTCTACTTGCCACACTAGTTAAAACTATCCCCTTACGAATGATTTATACTTCGTTGTGCACCGTGTCGCACGCCGAAAACGGGCGATTTGCAAGCTCACAATGCGCCTCGATGCGATGCATTGTGAGCTTGTAGATTGCCTATTTTCAGGTGCACAGCAGCTGGCGCACAACCAAGTATTTAAATCAGCCCTCAGTCTCAATATTCCTGCTGACGCAACAACACCGTCGCACTAATCAATGTACGGGGCCAATATAGACTCTATGTGTCATATGCAAAAATCATCCTTTCCTCCCCTTATTGGTAAACCCAACCTGTTTGAGGAGTGGAGAGGCACTAGCCCATTAAGACCTGGAATGCGTCTGTGTCATTTTACATTTGAGCAAAAAAAATCCCATTATTTTAAACTTCAAAAATAGCAGATCTACAAGCTCATAGCGCGGCACCGAGTGCCGCGCTATGAGCTTGTAGATTTGCTATTTTTGAAAAATCGTGAAAATGTTTGCTAATCTTTGAATATATATATCTTTTTTAAGCGAACATTTGTAACTCAAATATTTGCTTCTGGGACCCCCTGGAACAAAATATTTTGAGATGGGGGTCCGCGGTCAAATATATAATTTTGAGGTCCTTGACATGAAAAAGTTTGAAAAGCACTGATATTATAGCAAAACATATGTTTTTTCTTAGGATTTTTGTTAGGATTTAGAAGACATTTGTAGAAGCAAAGATTTGAGTAAAAAAATCACTCAGTGCCGCACTATGAGCTTGTAGATCTGCTATATTTTTGAATAGCTCAAAGAAATCTAAAATGACACAGATGTGTTCCAGGTCTTAATGGGCTAGAAAGACTTTTTTCTCTGCCGAGCCAAAAAAAAAGAAGAAGAAAGAGGAAAGAAAAACCCTGACTGTTGAAATATGAAGCAGCTGGAGAGGTTGTGGATTTATCTCACTTGATGGATTGTCAGAGAGAGAGAGAGAGAGAGAGGGGGGAGAGAGAGAGAGAGAGAGAGAGAGAGAGAGAGAGAGAGAGAGAGAGAGAGAGAGAGAGAGAGAGAGAGAGAGAGAGAGAGAGAGAGAGAGAGAGAGAGAGAGAGAGAGAGAGAGAGAGAGAGGCGAAAAAAAGTGAATGAGGAGGGAGAAAAAAAGACATCGCATGGGGAGAATATCACATTTTACCACATGCATTTGCATAAGCTGAAGTGCAGGCAATTTACAACAGAGCAGCAGCATCGTCTCAGAGGGGACCAGCTCACACTTGGAGCCCGTTGCAATTCCACATATCTCTCTCTCTCTCTCTGGTGGCTATACTGTACTAGTCTCGAGCACCCTGCCTTTCCCAAATGGAGGAACAACTCCATTTCGCAGCTCCCGCGGCCACCATAACCCTTAAAGACCGGGAACGCATTTTTGTGTAATTTGAAGATTTCTTTGGGCTATTCAAAAAATAGCAGATCTACAAGCTCATAGCGCGGCACCGAGTGCCGCGCTATGAGCTTGTAGATCTGCTATTTTTGAAAAATCGCGAACATTTTTTAACTCTGTTACAACTTCTGGGGGGTCCACTCCCTGGAACAACATATTTTGAGATCCACGGGGGTCCACGGCCAAATACATATCATTCTTGAGAACCACTGATATTATAGCAAACATGATTTTTCAAAACAAAAATGTTAGAAGACATTTGTTGAATCCCCCCAGAAGCAAAGATTTGAGTGACAAATGTTCGCTTTGAAAATACATTATTCAAAGAATTGTACATATTTTTTCACGATTTAAAAAAAAAAATAGCAGATCTACAAGGTCATATCGCGGCACTCGGTGCCGCGATATGAGCTTGTTGATCTGCTATTTTTGAATAGCCAAATACATCTTAAAATGCGTCCCCGGTCTTAATGGGATAATATTCTCGAGGACTGGCACATAGTACAGCTGCCAGTCACAAATCATAAGGGAGCTCTTGTAATACAGTATTTGATGGTACCATCTCGTTTTTTTTTACTTCTCGGGCGGAGATGATGCTTTTCAAAGTGTTGAGCCCCTTTGACCAGAGTAAATTAACCCATTAAGACCGGGAACGCATTTGTGTCATTTTTAGATTTGAGCTAGAAAGCATTATTTTACACTTTTGCTATTGAAAAATAGCAGATATACAAGTAGATATGCCATTTTTTTTTAATCTAGAAAATGTGTGCAAATCTTTGAATATGTATTTTTTAAAGCAAAGGGGGTCCCTGGAACAAAATATTTTGAGACGGGGGTCTGCGGCCACATACATAATACATTTTGGGGTCCTTGACATGAAAAAGTTTGAGAACCACTGATATAGCAACATACGTTTTTTCAAAAAACTGAAGACATTTTGTAGACTCGGAACCTCAGGCCTTAATGGGTTAATGCTGAGGTTCAAAATGCGTGTCAATCTTTTGGGGAGCTCTGCTAGTGAGCCATTTAGGTTAAAGTGAGCCCAAACAAGACTCTTTTTATGAACCCTAGCACCCCTATACTGGGGCTCACAACACATCGAATTGCGACACATTGTGAGCTTGTAGATATGGGCGATTTTCGGCACAGAGATTTGGTGTAGAGGGAAACATTAGCATACATAGAGTAGAGCCTTGTTCAACCCCAGTCAGCTAAGGGTTAAAGGGGTTTAAGTACTTATTTTCTGAGAATGAAATGCATTATTATTATCCACTAGACAGACATATAGAAACGACGTGAGCTACAGTGTCGGGGTTAACCCATTAAGAACTGAAGCCAATTCTACAAATGTCTCCTAAATCCTAACAGTTTTATGAAAAGCATATGTTTCTATATCAGTGGTGCTCAAACTTTTTCATGTCAAGGACCCCAAAATTATATGTATTTGGCCGCCGACTCCCATCTCAAAATATTTAGTTTCAGGGACCCCCAGAAGCAAAGATTTGAGTTAAAAATGTTCCCTTTTTAAAGAATATATTATTCAGATTTGCACACATGTTCACGGTTTTTCAAAAATAGCAGATCTACAAGCTCGTATCGCGGCACTCGGTGCCGCGATACGAGCTTGTAGATCTGCTATTTTTGAATATCCAAAGTGTAAATTAATGCTTTTTAGCTAAAAAAAAAGAAATGACACAGATGCGTTCCCGGTCTTAATGGGTTAAATTACTACATTACACGGTAAAAGCCTCGGGATTTGGAAAATAACCCCGGTCAATTTGATTAGACCACCTGTAAATCTACATAGAGAGAAGAGGCTTCTCATTGTAATAGACCCGAATCGAGTGAGGCGATGTACATGTACAGTATCATGCAGTTTTGAAACGTGACGTCTCCTGTAATTCAGCGAGCTCACCGACGGTCACGGCCGAGACGAATGTGGCTCTCTGAACAGATGTGGAGTAGAAAATCACAAAGAGGAAGACAGTGGGAGGTTCGCTTAGTGGCAACGGTGTCTCCTCTTTTATTCTTATCCACACGTTTTGCTCCCATATCGGGAGAGAGATCTTTTTCTCAACGTGAGCAAACAAAGCAATCGATAAGGTTGCACCATGAGTCGTCCTACTGGTTCTCAAACGGCTCAGTTCAGGTGTGACAACCTCACATTATTACTGAAATATATACAACTATACAAAATGGTATGAATAATTGTTTTATTTAACCCATTAAGACCTGGAACTGTGTCATTTTTAGATTTGAGCTAAAAAGCATTATTTTACACTTTGGGCTATTCAAAAATAGCAGATATACAAGCTCATAGCACGGCACCGAGTGCCGCGCTACGAGCTTGTAGATCTGCTATTTTTGAAAAATCGTGAAAATGTGTGCAAATCTTTGAATATATATATTTTTAAAGCGAACATTTTTAACTCCAATTTTTGCTTCTGGGGGGTCCCTGGAACAAAATATTTTGATGGGGGTCCGCGGCCAAATACATATAATTTTGGGGGTCCTTGACATGAAAAAGATTGAGCACCACTGATATAGAAACATACGTTTTTCAGAATACTGTTGAGATTTAGGAAACGTGTAGTATCGGCTTCAGGTCTCAATGGGTTAATTACTATAGATCAGTATTGTTGGCACTCATTTCCCAATACAGAGCCAAATTAAATATCCTAAGTCTATTTTACGCACTTTAAAGGAATAGTTCACCCAAAAAATACACAAGTACACACCCCATGAAGCCTTGAATTCATGGAGATTGTTTTGTTTTTGACGCATTCCTGAGCCAATATGTTGATGACCAGGTGTATTCCCGGTAGGAGACACACTGAGTCTCCTTTGAGTCTCCTACCGGATACATTAGCATATTTCTGCCAGTAATCAAATTATTGGCTTATGAATGCGACAAAAAACAAACAAATCTCCATGAATTCAATGCTTTATGGGGTGTGTAATTGATAGAAATAAGTATTTTTGTTGGCTGAACTACTTCTTTAAACCTTGCATTTCTATTTTGTCTACATAATGTCTATATAGGTGGAATGTGTACATGTGTACAATTGCTCTAAAACGAAATAAACAAGATCACAACGGGTTGCATCACGGCACTTTATGAGCTTGTAAAGTATCTATCCTGGCTATGAAGAGATTTTGACTTGCCCGCTGGTGTGCCTTGAGCTAGCCATGAGCTAGCCTTTAAGCTACTAGCCCTGCCTGGCATTGTTCTGACATTAGGCTCTATGCACAGGCTACAGCAGCCATATTGGAAAGAAATTGGGCCTCTTCTTACTTCCTTCACAGGTGTTACCAATGATACTAATGAAGGCTCTGTTCCATTCTGGTCAGGGTGCTGATATCGTGCATGTTGGCTCACTAGAAACACTCCATTTTGGTTCCCAAATGGCCCCTTATGGTGGGTGTGTAACTCTGAGAGTGTACAAATGGAACCAAATGGACCCGTAAGGGTCCATTTGGTTCCATTTGTACACTCTCAGAGTTATGGGGGTCCTTGAAAATAAGACAACCACTATGCCACACTAAATGGAACAGAGCCTTAATTAGTATTATTGGTAACACCTGTAAAGGAAGTAAGGAAGGGGCCCAATTCATTCCCAATATGGCTGCTGTGCATAGAGCCTATACAAGAGGTGTCTATAAGCTAGGATGTGCACTGTAGTGTAAATGTAACTATTCTATTTTACTGTGTGCAGCAGGTTATAATGTACTGTACGTAATAATGACTGGTTTGAATTAATTGAGTGAAGAGGAACGGACTGAACAGTAGTGGGCTGAAACGAGAACCTCGCGGTGCTCCTGTGTTGAGAACTAATAGATCAATGCTAGCTGGTATATCTCTTCTCACTGTCGGAGCTCTGGCACAGTAAAATCCAGCGTTATTTTAACTGTGGGAGAGTACAAATGATGCGTTCGCTTCCATTTGTAGATGCATTCGCATCCATCTGAGTCACAAATGGATGAATTATGAACACTGGTGATTTTACTGTGTGCAGCACGTAATCGCAGCATAATATTACACATGCTTGTGTATGTAATGACGGTTTTGATTTCGTTGAGTGTCTGACTCCTTTTATTTAACCCATTCAATCCGGGAACGCATCGGTGTCACTTTAGACTTCTTTGGGCTATTCAAAAATAGCAGATATACAAGCTCATATTTCATAGATCTGCTATTTTTGAACAATTGTGAAAATGTGTGAAAATATTTGAAAATATGTATTATTTTAAAGCGAACATTTGTAACTCAATTTTTTGTTTCTGGGGGGTCCCTGGAACGAAATATATTGACATGGGGGTCCGCGGCCAAATATCATTTTGGGGGTCCTTGACATGAAAAAGTTTGAGAATATTAATTGACTGATTATAGCAACATACATCTTTAAAAAAAATATGTTAGGATTTAGAAGACATTTGTAGAATCCCTCAGAAGCAAAGATTTGAGTTACAAATGTTGCTTTAAAAAAATACATACTGTACAGATTTGCACAATTTTTCATGATTTTTCAAAAATAGCAGATCTAAAAGCTCATGGGCTATGAGCTTGTATATCTGCTACTTTTGAATAGCTAAAGAAAAAAAAATAGCAGATGCTTTCCCGGTCTTAATGGCTTAAAAGACGTGTCCTCACAGCTATTCTGGTCCGTGTCAGAGACACATTCCCGGTGTATGCTATGGTGTACTGTGTGTGTCTGTGCCTATTTTTTTCAGTTGCTTTCAATAAAGCAAGAGAGTGTGTGTGCGTGTGGCTGTGTGTGCAGCCGCCTCCAGAATCCCCATTCTTTTTTCAGAACGCTCCCATCTTTTATTGAGCAACAGCACGCCAGGTGTCTCCAAGTAAAAGTAAACTTTGCTGTATTCCCTTCAGAATGATAGGTGAAATATATAATAAAATAAAAACTCACCGAGAAGAAGCCTTCATCATCACACTGACACACTCCGATTGCATCACCGATGCTTTTTTTTTTCTTTTTGGATTTTTCATACTGCATCTCCATCAATTCCACTGTTAACCCATTAAGACCGGGAACGCATCTCTGTAACCACTCTAACCATTATTTTTAGATCTGCTATTTTCGAAAAAGCGTGAAAATGTGTGCACATCTTTGAATATATTTTTTAAAGCAAACATTTTTAACTCAAATCTTTGCTTCATGGGGGTCCCTGGAACTAAATATTTTGAGGTGGGGGTCTGCGGCCAAATACATATACAAAAACTTATTTTTTGGGGGTCCTTGACCTGAAAAAGTTTGAGAACCACTGACATAGAAACATACGTTTTTTTTTTAAACTGAAAAGGATTTAGAAGACATTTGTAGAATCCTCCAGAAGCAAAGATTTGAGTTACAAATGTTCAAAATATTTATTCAAAGATTTTCACACATTTTCACGTTTAAAAAAAAAATAGCAGATCTACAAGCTCATAGCGCGGCACTCGGTGCCGCGCTATGAGCTTGTATATCTGCTATTTTTGAATAGCCCAAAGAAATCAAAAAAATTACACACAGATCTGCGTTCCCGGTCTTAAAGGGTTAAAGCTGCAATCCGTAACATTATTTTGTGTCCTATACCGTGGATTCAAACTTGGGCCTCCCCGCACGAGGTGAGAGACAAACATATCTGGCGCTCAACCAAGAGCCAATCTCCTCTCTAGATGCTCGTCCAGGAGAGAGATTGTGCTTTTATTAACATAATCTACCATACAGATTGGTTAAAGTATAGCATTTGTCCATTCAAATAAGTTCCCGATCGCAGCTTTAACTAAGCTCTGTTTAGACATGAACTGGAATTGAGGGCACGGTGGCGCGGTCGGTAGCAGCTGTCGCCTCACAGCTAAAAGTCCTGGGTTCGATTACCGCCGGGGACGCTGTGGGCGCCGGTCTCTCCTCCGCGTCTATCAGTGCCCATACCCTAGGTGGGGTTGACGAAAGGGCCTTTCCCCCTCTGTCAGGTGATAAGAAGCGGCCTGCAGGCATGAGCTCGGCCCTGGCCTCCCTAGGCTGGTGGGGGGAGTGTAGTGCCCAGGATCACTTACAGATGTGCCATTTCAAAACTTCAAATGTCCTGCCATCGCCAAGACAGTAAATTTTCAGGGGATTCCCAGGGCAATAAGAGGGACAAAGATGCTGAATTATTTTGATGATCACTGCTTTTATGATGCTAATTAATTTGAGCAACTGGTCAAGGACCTCTTCAAATCACCTTTCGCCTCATAATGAGTCTGACACCTTCTTCAACACACATTCTTTTGTTCTCATGTATATGGATGTCTGTTGAAGGGAAAAACGGGGGTGTGTGGTGACAACTTCTTTTCAGGGGCAAAACAGTGAATTTTTAAGGGCAGAACAGGGAGGAAAAAATGCATTTTCAGGGCACTTTCAGGGAAAGAACAGTAACGTGTGAAGTTTTGAAGTGGCACCGGGTGAAAAAGAAAGGGTTACAAAATCGAGGGATAAAAAAAAAAAAAAAAAAAAGAAGCGACATGCTAACTCCTCATGCATTGAAGGAAGCATGAGCTCAGTTCGGGGCTCTCCCCAGCCTGGCAGAGGGAGAGTAGCGCCCAGGATTACAAGCTTAGGCAATTGGCACTGCCTGGGTGAAAGAATGGGTTACAAAATCGAGACAAATTACAAAAAAAAAAATACATAAACTGGAATATCACAAAGGGGGTAAATGTAGCCTAAACACAAATTAAAACAGGCCCACAGTTCCTGAACAATCACCTTCCCTTATTAGTTTAGTTTCTGTTTCCATCAGAAAGAGAGCTGGGCGTGGACAGGTTACGGCCACAGACAGGAGATCTAGTCTGCATCGATGTTTGTAAGCGCCTGCACGGCTTTTTTTCGGTGAATGCAAAACAATGTCGGAATAACAAGCCAAACCAAAATCCTTTAAGCTCGCTGTGATTTAATGTTGCCGACCATATTGCACTCGCATCCTCTCTGCGGCGTCCAAAGGGCTTTGAGAAAAGTGGTCTGCTATTCATTTAGAGGCTGTCTGGCGTGTGTGTGTGAGTGTGTGTGCGTGTGTGTGTGTGTGTGTGTGTGTGTGTGTCTGTGTCTGGATGAGAGTTTAGCTCCAGTTTCTGTGGTCCCGGGGGATTTGGGCTGCTGTGGTCAAGTGTCTGAGGATGATGCACTGAGACAAATAGGACGGTGTTTGCTGTTGAGCTAAAGTGGGTCGTGGAAGAGGCCAGGGCGGCTGGTAATGCCTGGCCTCCACGCGATCTTCACCTCGCCTGGTTGCCCCTTTCCGCCCTCTCTTAGACCCAGGGCCATTAGTGCCATGTCAATATTGTATCAACAGTGGGGACTGTGTGTTGCTCTATAAGTCTCTGTCGTCAATCCCCCGAGGGTCAGAGAGGGGCCGCGCTCACTTGAGTTCTAATGTGTCAGACCCATCTTTGTATGTAGTGAGTTGGCTGTCTGGGCCTCTTGGCTAGTAACTGGCAGTCTGCTTCGCCAGGGAGTGGACAATGGTCTAATCATTTATTCAGAGCACAGCATAATAAATATACCAGTGTTGACCAGAGATCCTTATTTCTGTCATGTGTTTCTTCTGAAAGAACTCCACGAACGAACCGTACAAACCAGACACCAGCAATTAATATTGTCACCAAACCACCAAGAAAGACTGAGCTCTTTTTTTCTTTTCTTTTATTTCTAATTTGCGCTCATGAAAGAATTTAATGATATAATAAACAAATATAAAGGGTGTAAATGAGGCATTACAGTAAATTATGGAGTGTGGTTTCCTCGCCTTCTGTTGATTGTGTATTCAGCAGGGACTTAATAACGTATGATATTTCACAGTACGGTACGACAAAACACCACTGTATATGCTATTGCATTGGTTCTCAAAGTGGGGTCCAGGGACCCCCAGGGGTCCTTGGGGAGGGGGGGCTTCCAGGGGGTCCCCAGCAAAAGTAGTTAATACAGCATCACAATCATTTAACCACTTTCACCTTTTATACTTTGGCTATTCAAAAATAGCAGATCTACAAGTTCATAGCGCGACACCGAGTGCCGCGCTATGAGCTTGCAGATCTGCTATTTTTCAAAGCTCTTGAACATTAGTGAACATTTCTAACACAAATCTTTGCTTCTGGGGGTCCCTGGCACAACATATTTTAAGATGGGTGTCCACGGCCAAATATTTATCAATTTGGGGGTCCTTGACGTGAAAAAGTTTGAGAACCACTGTGCTATTGCACTGTATTAATCCCGCCTCCTTTTAATTAAATGTGCTTTGGCCCGTAAATAAATTGAATAAACAAAAAAACGAACAAGCACTTTATATTGCTTTGAAGAAAAACATTGCTTTATTGAACTGAAATGTGTGTTAGTGTATAAAGTACGACTGACCCATAATAGCCGACCCACAAGCTCTTCGGAACGTGTTGTGAGCTTGTAGGTCAGCTATTTTTGGCACGTACAGTAAATCAGGTTAATTCTAACCCTCACCATCCAGTGCAGCATGTATAAGGCCTACTCTACCGTAGTTTACAACAATATTCAACAATGATTTTATGTGACCACTGTTTGAGTCATTGAAACTTTATTTAACCCATTAAGACCGGTAACGCATCTTTGTAACCACTTTAACAATTGTTTTATTCTTTGGCTATTCAAAAAAAGCAGATATGCAAGCTCATAGCGCGACACTCGGTGCCACGCTAATCTGCCATGCAAATCTTTGACTATATATATGTTTTAAAGCAAACATCTTTTACTCAAATCTTTGCTTCTGGGGGGTGCCTGGAACAACATATTTTGAGATGGGGGTCCGCGGCCAAATACATATCATTTTGGGGGTCCTTGACATGAAAAAGTTTGATAACCACTGATATAGAAACATACGTAATTTATTTTAAACTGTTAGGATTTAGAAGACATTTGTAGAATCCCCAGAAGCAAAGATTTGAGTTACAAATGTTCGCTTTGAAAAAATATATATATTCAAAGATTTGCACACATTTTCATGATTCTTCAAAAATAGCAGATCTACAAGCTCATAGCGCGGCACTCGGTGCCGCGCTATGAGCTTGTAGATCTGCTATTTTTGAATAGCCCAAAGTATACGATACTGGTTCAAATCGAAAATGCCAGATGCTTTCCCGGTCTTAATGGGTTAAAGCATGTCATGGTTTATTACATGCATCATGTGGCTCTGCTGCATATGTACTATATTTATGAGTGTCAGTTATTACCATCTGAATCAGCGCCCACGCTCATACAAATCGAGGCAGCCTTGACATATTTATTTTCATATTCAGACACTGACAGGTTAACCCACTAAGACCGGGAACGCATCTGTGTCATTTTAAGATTTCTTTGGCTATTAACAAAATAGTAGATATATATACGAGCTTGTAGATCTGCTTTTTTTTTTTAAATCGTGAACATTTGTGCAAATCTTTGAACATATATATATTTTTAAAGCAAACCTTTTTAAATCAAATCTTTGCTTCTGAGGATTCTACAAATGACTAAATCCTAACAGTTTTTCTTTTTGAAAAAACATATGTTGCTATAATATTAGAGGTTCTCAAACTTGTTCATGTCAAGGACCCCCAAAATTATGTATTATATATTTGGCCATGGACCCCCATCTGGAAATATTTTGGTCCAGGGACCCCCAGAAGCAAAGATTTTAGTTAAAAATGTATATATATATATTCAAAGATTTTCACAATATTTCAAAAAAATTGCAGATCTACAAGCTCATAGCGCGGCACTCGGTGCCGCGCTATGAGCTTGTAGATCTGCTATTTTTTAATAGCCAAAGAAATCTAAAAATTACTTGGATTCTTCCCCGGTCTAAATGGGTTAATAGACTCCAGTGCAGCCTTTGGAACCACTATACGCAGTACCTCGTATTTTGCATAGTGCATTTCCATATAGCATCTGACGGCCGTGCCATCACAATCACGTCTTGGGTTTTAATCAGAGGCCATTCATCCAGAAATCAAATTGAGGCATGCTGAAGAGACCAAATGTGAAGCTTTGTTGGCAAAAAGTTGAATAATTTCAAGTGGAAGTTGTTATTCAAACTAAAGCATAAAAACTACCCTAATTTATCATATGAGCAAGATTATGCAAGATGTTAAAAAACACCAGTCCAACTTCTACAGTAAGTTTTCAAAAACAAACGAATGAATAAGAATTGCGTCAAGATTAGAGAAATAATAAATACACATTCTGAACAGATATTTACTTGAGACAGCAATTTAGCCCAAATGAAAGACTGGTTTGGCCTATACAGCCAAATGCAGATTAATAACATTTATGTTGTTTTGACTTTTGTACTTACTTTCTCAGGGAAAGTGTGAATATTATGTACAATATGCTTGTGAGCATTAAAGTGGAGTTTTTCCCTTGCCGCTGTCACCAATGCTTTCTCAGTCTCTGCTCTAAGAGTCTTCAGACAACTTGGTAGTATTTTTTTTTGTATTTTCAGTTATTAAGACAACCCCACATACTGTATACCCCACCCTCCCCGGTTCCCTCACAGAAAATAAAATTACAACAATAAAACAACATTTATAATTGGGATAAAATAAATAAAATACGAGAGCAGTAAATAGTTGAAGTTGGAATTGAAAAAAAAGAAAAAAAGAAAATGAAATTAAAAATAAAAATTCGTAATTCTTAATAAGCTTAAGGGGGTTTTAGCGTAACCAGACCAGACAATTAGCAATTCATTTGGCAAATATAGGGTACCACACATCCAAGTACAATTAAAAGAGTGACCAATATTCCTAGAAACCACAGTGAACAGGAACAAAATATAAACACTTATTGAATCAAAATACAGTATCACTTCCAGCAAATGTAGGAAAAGACAGAGTAACTTGGTAGTATTTTTGATAATAAATGACAAATTACTACATTAAAACCCATGTATCTTTAAAAGTGCAAAGCGGGGTGGAATGACTTCACAGTGGAGCACACTTGGCATTCAGCACTTCCTTCTTCAAGGCCAAATGCAACGCACACGCGCGTGCCGTGCACACACGCCCTAGTCCTCTGGGGTGGCACGCAAGGATTAGCCACTTAGTTTGGTCTCAGTCAATAGGCGGGACGGGGACACACATTCCGGCAGTGAAGCCAGGGGGACATGAGGCGCTGGAATAAACAGCCTGCCGGAAGTAATGTCCTCCCTGCCTGCCCTGGATGTGGACCTCTTTAAATCAGCTCAGCCAAACAAATATATGGGTCTGGAAAATATTTGGGCTTCAGTGTGTATTATTGAACGCTTGGCCTAGCTTTGAGAAGCCATTGTGCCCCGAGATATGAAAGAAGGACTCTTAAGTGTGTGTGTGTGTGTGTGTGTGTGTGTGTGTGTGTGTGTGTATTCACTTCACTACCCCTACTCACAAAATCAGAGTGCACGGAACGTGCACACACGCATAAAGCTCCATCATGGTGAACTGTAACTAGAACCAACTCAGTGCTCGGAAATAACGAGCGTATCCGTCTCCTTCATACAATAGATCACTAACTGGAGGCAAACATCCCGTTTGCACAGATTGATTGATTGATTGATTGATTGATTGATTGAATTAATTGAATATTTTATTAGACAGAAATGCAGTGGTAAGTACATTTACTCAAGTACTGTACTACTTTACTTTACTGGAGTATTTCCAATTGTCTATACTTTTACTTCTGCTCCACTGCATCTCAGAGGCAAATATAGTACTTTTACTCCACTACAATTATTTGAAAACTTAAGTTACTAGTTACTTTTCAGATATAAATGATTACATTATAAAACATACATTAACCACTTTTTTAGCCCTATTTTATACCTAGGCTATTTAAAAGTAGCCGATCTACAAGCTCACAACGCGTCATGATTGGTGGTCTTGTTTCCATTGGGGTCCTACTGTAGGTATTCAATTCATCAACATATAAAATAGCACCAAACCATTCAATATCATCACAATATACAAACACTATATGTACAGAGTAGAAAAGAGGGGGGGGATGAGGGAATGGGGGGTAAAGAAGGGGGGGGGTCCAATTGATCCGTGAATCAACTGAATGGTCTGTCACGTTCTGATAAAGTTTATGTTTTAAATTATTGATTAACTATTGAAATTGTAGTGCCTACATGATTTACCTACAGTCTTCCAGACAGTGAAGTGTAATGCTTAAGTTATACACCAAGTACTGTATAAATAAGGCTTAAGACTTTGTCTCAAACTATTAACACATGACCTCTTGCTTGACATTGGACATTATTCTTCAATCCTTTATGGTAGTCTAGATCCATTTCCACACCTATCATACACGGTGGGGTTGTCAGGATTTAGAGCAGCCATCTTCGGACCAGTAGAATTGCGGTTCGATCCCTGACTCCCCCAGTTTATGGGGGATTTTCATTTTTGTGTAGAATATGTCTTGCTGTCTCCATTTCATTCACACTTTATTAAGGACACATGGTCCACAGCAACATAAAAAATGACCTAATGCACATAAAATCATAAATTCATATACAGGCTTACACGCCAATGGTTCCACAGTTTAGAGACAAACCTGACCAAACTCAATACAGGGTTGGTCAGAATTAAAATGATGCTGTTGGCAGAATCAGACAGCCTACACACACATTTTCTACATGAGGTTCCGCAGCACAGCGGAGCAGGTGGGTACACACACCGATGCTGACAAACATGTTGGCGTGCGCTGCTGCATCGTGGCACTTTAAGCAGCAATCTCATGCCATCGTTATAAGCCACGTTGAGTTTCTGCATACTGCTCTTTCTGCTTTGAATAAAAAGCTTTGAATAGTGTGGGTCCCTGGAACAAAATGTTTTGAGATGGGGGTGGGGAGGGGGGTCCGCGGCCAAATACATATACATTTCGGGGTCCTTGACGTGAAAAGTTTTGAGAACCACTGACATAGAAACAGTTTTTTTAATGGAGACTCTTTGTGTCTCCTACCGGAACCGCTGCCGGTCATTAAATTATTGGCTTAGGAACAGACGCGTTGCTAGGTCTCTACTAGGTTGGGGGCTTAGCCCCCCAGGCAACTTTTTCATGGATTTCGGCGGATTTCGGTACTTTTTTCCCTGTTTTTTGTTACTTTATTTTCGGTTTTTCGGGTTAGGGGTAGGGTTAGGTTAGGGTTATAGATATATCATTTTTAAAAATCGATATATTGGTGGCTTTGGATAAAACATTGGTGGCTATAGCCACCGAAGCCCCCGCGTAACGACGCCCCTGCTTAGGAATGTGACAAAAACATATTTATGAATTCAAGTCTCCATGGGATGACTAATCGATAGAAAAAAAGTAATTTTGGGGGTGAACTATTCCTTTAAAGGGTTAATAACGATGAAATATGGAATTGTGTTTAATATTGGTAATTGTCTCTGAAAACTCAGTGTGACTATTAGCACACATAACAGGAGGTGGATACGAATGCGCTCGCAAATACCAACACCTTGCTGCCTGCTAGTCTGTGATATTGAGGGCATTTTGGTGGAAATGTATCACAAGTGTCTGTAACCGCTTATTTTAGAAGCAACTATTTAAAGCCTGAATATTTAGATAAAAGTTAGAAGGATATTACAAAGACTTTGTGATTCGTTGTTTAGTTTTTTTTTAATCTCAACATCTAGTGGTCGGTGTAGGCTATGGCCTTTGGCTTGTAGTGTTAACCCATTTCTTTGGCTATTCAAAAAATAGCAGATCTACAAGCTCATAGCACGGCACCGAGTGCCGTGCTATGAGCTTGTAGATCTGCTATTTTTGAAAAATCTTGAAAAGTTTGTACACATTTTTTTAAGCGAACAGAAGCAAAGATTCTCTAGAAGCAAAGATTTGACTTACAAAAATATATGTATTCAAATATCTGCACCAATTTTCACGATTTTTGGACCCAATGGAGACCAGCGGACCAGTAGGCAGCGGTTCCGGTAGGAGAGACAAAAGAGACTCTTTGTGTCTCCTACCGGAACCGCTCCCGGTTATCAAATTATTGGCTTATGCGACAAAAAAAACAAAAAAAAACATGAATTGAAGTCTCCATGGGGTGACTAATCGATAGAAAAAAGTAATTTTGGGTGTGAACTATGCCTTTAAGTAAGCATAACGGGACACCCCCCTACCCACCTTTTCTTCTCTTTCCTTCTCTTTGCCTCATTCTTTGTCTCATTCTCTCTCCTCCCGTAAATCCCCCCCCATGTCATCAGTGGTCACTATCTGGCCTAATTACTTCAAATGATCTCCTCATGCTGGTTGGCTAAATGGCTTTAAGTGGGTTTCTATGCCAGGAAGCAGACTGGGGCATAAGTGGGGAAAAGGCCGTTGGCATGGAAACCAGGTCTCCTCTTCCTTTCCTATGAGAGAATGTTGTAACATGACTGTAAGTGATCTCTGCACAAAGCTCTCTGGCCAGCGTCTTTATTTGCATGTCTAGTTGGTTTGGGGGAGAGCCCCATTGGACGGAATGCCTGTGAATGTGGTTTCACAAAACGTGCTGCCTAGTTATAGATTCATGTAAAGAATTACTCTGATAGCAATACCACAATATAAAAACAATGTAACCTGTTAGGGCCTGTATTCATAATTTTAGAGTAAAAGTACAAAAGTATTGTCACCAAAATCATCATCAAAACGATGCAATGCGTTTGGAGCTTGTAGATCAGCTATTTTCCAACAGCTGGGGTATAACATAGGGCATAATAAGGATAATAGGGTTAGTGTATGTTCTGAAATAATAATCTACTCTATAATGTAACTAAAGCTGTCATACAATTGTAGCAGAGTAAAAAAAGCACAACATTTGCCTTGAGATGTAGTGGAGATTCGGAAAATACTCAAGTAAAGTAAATCTACCTCAAAATTAAACTAAAGTACAGTACTTGGGCAAATATACTCAGTTAGTTTCCACCACTGTCTGTACATCCAGTTCAGTGTTTCCCCTAGCCAGAAGCTGAAGGTGTGGGGGAGGAATAAGCGCGCATTTTGGGATCTCAAAATGCATATTTATGCTCAAACACGAAGTCATACATGTGCACTGTAATAATCTGTATAGTTTACATATGAATTGTCTCCAGATTTAGGAAAATATACTTTTATTAGACAAAAGTATAGACAAAAGTATAAAAATCAGTCAGTCACACATCAACAACTAGTGATTGCACAGATGGCATCCTGCCTGAGAGAATGTGAGCATTGTATTAACCCATTAAGACCTGGAACGCATTAGATTTCTTGGCTATTCAAAAATAGCAGATATACAAGCTCATAGCGCGGCACCGAGTGCCGCGCTACGAGCTTGTAATCTGCTATTTTTGAAAAATCGTGAAGATTATTTTTTTATATTTTTTTCAGAAAAATTGTTAGGATTTTGAATTTTTTTAGACGCTGCCTCAAGTCTTAATGGGTTAATGCATTTGAGCATTGATATATTGTTTCTGTAAAAAAAAAGAAGAAATAATCATACTTGTCGGATTTAAGGGGTGGCCCGCCACTGCTTAATGCATATAGGGAAAACACTGCAGTTGGTTTTGGTATAGCCACGACGGATGCATTGCCCATTATTGCCCATTGCCTATTATGACTCACATGTTACTGTAGTATTACGAGGATCAAACGGCTCACTTGACTGATCACGCCGTGTGGGGAAAGCACGCCGCTGTGCTGATGCACGATGAGAGAGGCACTCGCTTGGTGGGCCTTGAAAAAACTTGATGAGTAAACACCATGAGAACAAGAGAGGGAATAACATCGCCCATTTATCTGCAGCGCTCTCACACACACGGGCTCCGTGGCATTCGCTCGGGGGGAGGGGAGGGGGGCAGTGCCCGACATATGTTGCGTTCCCTGTGTAAACCCCATGTAGCATGCTGCTGCTCATATGCTGTGACAGAGTTGTGAGGCGTCCCGCGGACGACGCAAATGGCGTTCGTTTGGAGGAGCCGTTTTTTGCACGCCTACACGGCAAAATCCTCAGTGTTATTTTAACTCTGAGAGGATACATACCAGTGGTGTGAAGTAACTAAGTACATGTACTCAAGTGCTGTACTTAAAAAAGTACAATTTTGAGGTATTCTTTTACTTTTTTGGAGTATTTCACAACGCGTCGCATCGCGACGCGTTGTGAAATACTGGTTTGGTATCCCACTTACATTGCCACGTCATCTGTACTGTAATCTCTGTGCGATCACACAGCATCGTGGCCTCTTCACATCTGCAGTGTCTTGCGGTGCGATGGCGAGACCCTCATCTTTGCAAGGAGGATTTTAATTGGTAAGCCAGAGGGGGCATGTTGAAGAGAAATAAGGAGAAGTGGGGTTGTTTGTTCCAAAGCAACAATACTAATTAAATTGTTGACTAGAAGACAGAGTGTCTGCAAAACTTCCCTGCTGGGGCAATGTAGAGAGAGAGACAATGAAGAACCCCAACCCTCTCTTCTTCTTCTTAACGCAGGCAATTGAACATGACACCTAATGCACCATACTTCAGTATGGCAGTGCTGTACTTCAGTATGGCCATATTTCTGTGTATGGGCAGCACAGCATGTACTGCAGTGTTGGAAGAAGTACTCTTTTTTTACTTAAAGGACGACTTCAC
This sequence comes from Gymnoscopelus microlampas, assembly GCF_963454915.1. Taxonomy (NCBI): domain Eukaryota; kingdom Metazoa; phylum Chordata; class Actinopteri; order Myctophiformes; family Myctophidae; genus Gymnoscopelus; species Gymnoscopelus microlampas. The sequence goes on from NC_139950.1 coordinate 43,781,299, forward strand.
CACTTTTCAACATGTCTTCATATAATAGGTCCTCACTAATGCTCATGATAAAATGATACCATTTTTTTCTACTTGGTCTGTGTCTCATAGGAGGGCTGTGGACAGTCCAGAAACCCGTCTACCAGTGACATCATCGTTATGCAGGATTTTTTTTTCCAAAAAGATTACAATTTTTTTAATCAGATTTTTATTAAGGTGAGAACAATGGGATCTATTATTGCATTGCAACTTTCCAGGATTACAAAGCCTGCAGTTTCTATTAGCTTGGATTCCCCAAGGATGATGTCACTGGTAGACGGGTTTCTGAACTATCTACAGCCCTCCTCTGAGACACAGACCAAGTAGAAACATTTTATCATGAGCATTAGTGAGGACCTATTATATGAAGACATGTTGAAAAGTGGTGAAGTCGTCCTTTAAGTAAAAGTAGCAATACCAAATTGTAGAAATACGCATCGAAATGTTACTTGAGTCAAAAATGTCACTGCGACCTCCCGTTGCCTTGTTATGGGCCGGTGAAAATAGCATGTCTCGCTAAGACACAGGAGCTGAGATACAGGCGATTTCCCAAAGACCCAAAGAACAGGAAGTAGATGGAGTCGTAAATCTTGGGATCACGTGATCTCCGCTGCTTCTGTGTGTATCTGGGGATGAAGTGGTCACTCATGTGTTAGCAAAGAGCGCCATCTAGTGGAAACACCAAAAAAAAAGAAAAGTCGTCCTTGGCAGTGACGGATTTACTGAGTAAATGTACTTAGTTAAATTTGCACCGCGGTGTATGGCAGCCTTTTGATTACCAGAATTAAGTGTTTTAATAATTATTATTTCTTTATTTTGCTGTTCAAGAACTGTGGACTGTTTTCCTACATAATGAATGTTTAGAAAATGGATCAATGCGATCATACTATCACTCAAAACCAGGATGAGATAACAGGTTTAAGTTCATATTATCCACACTGACAGAGCCGACAGAGACAGCGAATCATTCTGCTTTTTTAACCCTTTAAGGCCGTGAAGGGAACGCATGTGTGTCATTTTAAGATTTCTTTGGCTATTCAAAAATAGCAGATACATAAGCTCATAGCGCGGCACCAAGTGCCGCTCTATGAGCTTGTAGATCTGCTATTTTTAGAAAAATCTTGACAATTTGTGCAAATCATTTTTAACTCAAATCTTTGCTTCTGGGGGTCCCTGGAACAAAATGTTTTTAGATGGGAGGGGATCCGCGGACAAATACATATTATTTTGGGGGTCCTGGGCGTCCTTGACATGAAAAAAGTTTGAAAACCATTGAAAATATAGCAACAAAAGTAACAAAAAAAACAAAACAAAAAAAACTTTTGGAAAAAAAAACCTGTTAGGATTTAGAAGACATTTGTAAAATCCCCAGAAACAAAGATTAAAGTTAAAAACTTTCGCTTTAAAAAAGTATATATATATTCAAACTAAAGATTTGCACACATTTTCACGATTAAAAAATATATATATTTTTATAGAGCCAAAGAAATCTTAAAATGACACAGATGCGTTCCCGGTCTTAAAGGGTTAAAATGGCTCCATTACTCAGCGGATCAGTTGGCAACACATCCGCCAGTCATTTGTTATGTCAGGCCAGCCTGTCCAAGAGGAGTGGTAAGAATTTATCTAGCTGTCCATGGGCAGACACATTTCTCAACACGCTATCTCAGGAGAGAACCACAGCTTTAGCCCATTAAGACCGGGAACGCATCTGTGTCATTTTAGATTTTAGCTCTATAACCATTATTTTATACTTTGGGCTATTCAAAAATAGCAGATATACAAGCTCATAGCGCGGCACCGAGTGCCGCGCTATGAGCTTGTAGATCTGCTATTTTTGAAAAATCTTGAAAATGTGTGCAGATCTTTGAATGTATATATTTTTTAAAGAAACCTTTCTTTTACTAAAATCTTTGCTTCTGAGGGGTCCCTGGAACAAAACATTTTGAGATGGGGGGTCCGCAGCCGAACAACATGGGGCTCCTTGACATGAAAAAGTTTGAGAACCACTGTTATTATAGCAACTTAAGTGTTTCAGAAAACTGTAGGATTTAGTATGTAGAATCCCCAGAAGCAAAGATTTGAGTTAAAAATGTTTTTTAAAATCATTTCTATGTTCAAAGATGTGCACATTGTTTCACAATTTAAAATAAAATAGTAGATCTACAAGCTCATAGCGTGGCACTCGGTGCCGCGCTACAAGCTTGTATATCTGCTATTTTTGAATAGCCAAAGAAATAAAAAAAATAGCACAAACGCTTTCCCGGTCTTAATGGGTTAAAACGAGCAAAGTCGCTGCAAATAAGTTCAGAATCTTTTTCAAATCTTTTTTTTGTGCTTTAGCTCAAGGTGGATGAATTCACACAGCATTCGACCTGTTAAACTATTGTACGAGACTTCCTGCCATATATACATATCGCATGTCTGGGATTTTGGAGCGCTGAGTTTCCCGTGTGTTTTTAGCGCTTTAAGTTTAGCGGCTCTGCTAACACCCTAGCGTCTTCACAAGCACATAGCGCGCGGTTGGTTGACATGCAGGTGAGTGCGAAAACAGGAAATCACGTAAGTGTGATGCACGGGCCTGAAGAGACGGAGGCACCCGTGCTATCTGGCGACCAAATATGAGGTTAAACATTACATTAAACAAATGGCAATTCAAAGTGCTTTCCTTAACCATTTAATAACAGTGGTGGAAAAAGTACCCACATTCTTAACTTAGGCTAAGTAGAAGTATGAATACTGCAGTGTAGAAATACTCTGTTACGAGTAAAAGTCTGTAATTAAAAATGTACTTGAAGGTAGGGTAAGTGATTTTCTTTGGTTAAAATAAGTGTTAAATAGCTCTATATTCTGATAGTACTCATTGCTATAGAGTGTTTGTTCAGTAAAAGGAGTCTCCTTGTCTCTCCAGCTCTTTATTAAACAGAAAATACATTTTCGTTTACAATTTTATCCAGTCAGGACAGAGAACTCAATCAGGATATAGATTAAACAAGTGAAATTGGAAGTGATGACACTAAGAAATGAGCAGACACAATTGGAACTGGAACACTATAAAAATACGCTTAAAAATGGGTACTTTCTCCTGATTGGCTGAGATTTTGACACCTAACGGAAAATGTATTTTCTGTTTATTAAAGAGCTGGAGAGACGGGGAGACTCCTGTTACTGAACAAACACTCTATAACAATGATTACTATCAGAATATAGTGCTTTAACCTTTTAACAAAATACTTTTTTGTTTTAACCAAAAAATATCACTTACCCTTCCTTTGAGTAAACGTACAAAAGTATTGGTAGCAAAATGTATTTAAGTACCAAAAGTAGAAAGTACTCATTATGCAGAAATCTTCCATTTCATGTTTTCAAAATGAATAAAATCATTTGAAAATAGTAGATCTACAAACTCATAACGTGTCGCATTACGACGCGTTGTGAGCTTGTAGATGGGCTATTTCCAAATAGGGCTGAAGTGGTTAATGTGTGTTTTGTAACAATATTTAAAATCTACAAAGTAACTAGTAACTAAAGTTGTCCAATAATATTAATAAGAAATAGTCCAGTAAAGTAAAAAAAGTAAATGTACTTAGTTACTTTACATCACTGCCATTTTAACACTATACTACTTTGGCTGGACTCCCGCAGAGCTAGGTCTACTTTTTTTTCTCCCTACACCAAATCTCCTCGCCCCAGAATGGGGACGCTAATGGGGTTCATACAGAAAATGGCATTTAAAGGAGACACACCATGAATTTCACTTTTTTTTATTTTTTTTGTATTTTTTTGGCTCCCCAGTGTCTCTTGTACCCCAAAAAATATTTTCTTTTAACATTCAGTCATTCATTCTCATTTCAGAGATTTTCAGAATGGGCGTGTCTGAACAGGCCATCTCAGAATGGCAAGTTTGCTTACCTCACCAAACTTTCTGCCCATGTATTTTGACAGACAGAATTGCTCAGTACCGCAGTACAGCACCCCCCTAGCCAACTGGACGTTTTGGTATTGCAGCTGAAAGTGCTTTATAAGCCTGAGAGAATTGACTTGGGATGAGTATATCTGAGTGTTGATTTAGGCTCAAACCTTTTGAAAATGGTTTGAGGGACATACACCATATGATATTAAATATCAAATACTTTTTTAAAATTCATGGTGTGTCTCCTTTAAAGAGAAAGAATAGAGGGGAAAAAACCTGACTGCACCAGGAGGAGTGGCTCGGAGACGAGAATAAAATGTGTACAGATTTACAGCCATAGAAACCTAATCTAATGCAACCTGCTGAGCTGTTAGAGTCTACAGTATGTCATTGTTTTATACACCGGTATGCTTTAGCGTTAATACTTCCAACTTCAACTTCAACTTCAAGTTTATTGTCACATCACACGAGTTTATCCTCAGGTATAAAAGCGTGGGTGAAATTATTTTGTGCAAAGCCTCCCGTGAATAGCAGTACGTTACATAAAGAACGAGAATAAAAATAAATAAATTCGACAAATCCTTTTTTTTAGAGAGGCCGTCATTTTTTTTCTTTTGTCAAGAGAAGTTTTTTGAGGAGAAAGGGGAGGCAGTTTGTTTAGAAATAGCTTCTCATTCAGACAATTCTGAGCATTTTTTCGTCTGAAAGTCCCCGTTGTCCCAGTTAGCTGGAGGGCAGTAGAACGCTTTTCAAAAAGCCTCCCTGGAAGGAAGACCGACGAACCGTCCTTGACCCTCTTCATTTTTTCCCTCACGTTTTTTTTTTTTTTTTTTTTTTTTGCGAATGTATTCCTCTTTTGAAGGGAAGGGATCCGTTCAGGACGGATTTTCAGGAGTGATGGACAGACAGAAAGACAGACGCAATGCCCCCGTTGGTCCCATGCATCTCGGGAGCTGTCACAGGAGATAGAGAGAGAACCTCCAGAAAGCTGCTGACCTGTGACCCCTATCTTCTCTCACTGACAGATAGGATTTGGTTTATGCATCTGCAGACACAACACAACAGACACACGCACACGCACACGCACACACACACACACACACACACACACACACACACACACACACACACACACACACACACACACACACACACACACACACACACACACACACACACACACACACACACACGCACGCGTACACATGCAAAAGTCTATGCACGTGCACACGTACACAAACACATTATCTACACCCACAGGTCACTTTTTTCCAGTAATATTACGTCATCCCTTGATCTTACACTTTATTTATAGATGGATTTATGGAAATGACTGGCTGTGTTGTGGTATTGCTTATTCGTTGGGAAGAAGAAAGAAGTCAGTTTGACACATCAACCAGTTCTGATTTTTAGGTTTTCGAAGGCAAATCTCAACTTTGCCAGCAGAATCCTGTGAGTGAAAATATCGTAAAAGGTGCCGCAGAAAGCTCAATATATATATATATTGCGAGGGGGTAGGGGGGAGGGGGGGTCGTCTATCTGCCATATAGTCTGTGCCTCCTCCAACCTTGGTAATGGGAAAAGTGGTGTGGCTGTGTGCACGTCTGTGTGCGTGTGTGTGTGTGTGTGTGTGTGTGTGTGTGTGTGTGTGTGTGTGTGTGTGTGTGTGTGTGTGTGTGTGTGTGTGTGTGTGTGTGTGTGTGTGTGTGTGTGTGTGTGTGTGTGTGTGTGTGTGTGTGTGTGTGTGGCTCCATTGAATGGAATGAAACCATTGCTCAAGGCTAGTTGGCCGTACCTACTGGGCAATTCAGTACATTGATGTTATGTCAATGTTGTGATATGAGATTATATATCGTCTCATATATCGTGATTATGCCAAAAGTTTGTCTTTTCTTGGTTCTAATCACTTAACCCATTAACTTAAAACTTAAAAATGCTGTATCTCGGCTCCTGAATACTTTTTTTTTTTTCAATGAAATATCTCATGGCATAAAACAGCAAAAGATCTGAAATAATTAGGGCAGGGTAAGTGTTAAAACCGGGAAAGCATCTGTCATTTTAGATTTTAACCACTTTAACCATTATTTTATACTTTATATAGTTTTTTTAACTTTTATATAGCAGATATACAAGCTCATAGCGTGGCACCGAGTGCAACACTATGAGCTTGTAGATCTGCTAAAAAAAAATACAATCTTGAACATTTGTAACTCAAATCTTTGCTTCTGGGGGGTCCCTGGAACAACACATTTTGGGATGGGGGTCCACAGCCAAATACATTATCATGTTGGGGGTCCTTGACATGAAAAAAAAATTGAAAACCACTGATATTATAGCACCAAAAAGTTAGGATTTAGAAGACATTTGTTGAATCCCCAGAAGCAAAGATTTGAGTTACAAATGTTTGCTTAAAAACATAAACAAAGATTCTCGCACATTTTCAAAAATAGCAGATCTGCAAGCTCATATCGCGGCACTCGGTGCCGCGATATGAGCTTGCAGATCTGCTATTTTTTGAATAACCAAAGAAATCTTAAAATGACACAGATGCGTTCCCGGATTGAATGGGTGAAGCCTTAATACAGTATATACTTTCAAAACTTGTCAAAACATGAAAATAGCATATCTGAAACTTATCAAAAGGTCAGTCCCTCGCATGGCTGCCTCCGCTGTTCGTGAGAAAACAGACTGCCTATATTAAAAGGCGTTATGTAAATGCGCCCAAACTTTATTATGCAGAAGGAATTGTTAATAACACATACATTCTTATATAAGAGTTGTCATCTCTGGTGTTGATGGTTAACACAGTATACGTGTCAGTATTACAGAAAAAAAAACGTGCAAACGTAGTTATTAGGATAAACTTTTAGGAAACTTTAGCCTAATAATATATCGTTCATATCATATCAGATTTTCTTTCACGCTACACATATTTTACATATTTTCCCTCTTTCCACACTTTTAACCCATTAAGACCTGGAACTGTGTCATTTTTAAATTTGAGCTAAAAAGCATTATTTTACACTTTGGCTATTCAAAAATAACAGATATACAAGCTCATAGCGCGGCACCGAGTGCCGCGCTATGAGCTTGTAGATCTGCTATTTTTGAAAATTCGTGAAAATGTGTGCAAATCTTTGAATATATATATTTTTAAAGCGAACATTTTTAACTCAAATCTTTGCTTCTCGGGGGTCCCTGGAACAAGATATTTTGATGGGGGTCCGCGGCCAAATACATATCATTTTGGGGTTCCTTGACATGAAAAAGATTGAACACCACTGATATAGAAACATACGTTTTTCAGAATACTGTTGAGATTTAGGAGACATGTAGAATTGGCTTCAGGTCTCAATGGGTTAAATACATACACTATTCCTATCCTTCAGAAGGAATACATTATTACCTATCCCTGCTATATAAATGCAAACACTATAGCTAGCTAATGGAAAAAGACTAAATTGTATAGGACTGTTTTGTTGTTTCGTTGCAGCACACCCCTTGCTCTTTTCTTCTTTGCAAGGCTGGCATTATTGCAATGAACACAGTGTATTACCTGTCATTTGCGGTCTGTTTTATCAGCTCTGTTGACGGTATTTCTATATTAACACTTCTCTGCGCCGTACATAATAATCAGTGCGTGCAACAACACACATTTACATGTAATGCTGGAGGCTATAGGGGCCTGCTGCATGTTACAGACAACCCTGGCGTTAATGATGTTAATCTCACAGACTGTGCTGCGTATGGATCCAGGTTTTAACCCATTGAGACCTGAAGCCGATTCTACATGTCTCCTAAATCCCAACAGTTTTCTGAAAAACGTATGTTTCTATAACAGTGGTGCTCAATCTTTTTCATATCAAGGACCCCCAAAATGATTTGTATTTGGCCGTGGACCCCCATCAAAATATTTTGTTCCAGGGACCCCCAGAAGCAAAGATTTGAGTTAAAAATGTTCGCTTTAAAAGTATTTATATTCAAAGATTTGCACACATTTTCACTATTTTTGAATAGCCCAAAGTGTGAAATAATGCTTTTTAGCTCAAATCTAAAAATGACACAGTTCCAGGTCTTAATGGGTTAATTAATGTGACCACAGTGCTAGTGAAGAAAGCAAATACGCAGATATATATACAGTACATTGTTAGAGAGAAACACAGCGAGAGAGTTGATTATTCCAACCTTTGGCTACAGCCACCAAGGCAATACAGTACACTCTCAGAGTTAAATTAAAGATGGTATTTATTTTAATGAATAACATTTTAACCGCTCTGTATGGTAGAGTATGTTAATACAATACACCTAGCACATCTGCAGTGGTTGGAGGTGGTCTACCTATATTTCTCCACTGAGGCATTTTGATCCTGTTGTCAGGTAGGACAGTGGTTCTCAAACTTTTTCATGTCAAGGACCCCCAAATTGACACTTATTAGCCCGCGGACCCCCATTTCAAAAGATATGCCAGGGACCCCCATAAGAGAAGATTTTTTACGGCTCTAGCAGTGATTCTCAACCATTTTAATTTCAAGGACCCCCCAGTTGACATGCATTAGGGCTACAGACCCCTATTTAATGGCATTTCTATCACTTGGACCGCAATTTATAATGTAAAATCTATGTCAATTTAACTCTGAGAGTGTACAAATGGAACCAAATGGACCCGTTAGGGTCCATTTGGTTCCATTTGTACACTCTCAGAGTTACAGACCTATAAGGGTCCATTTGGTGCCTAATCTATCATTTAGCTGGGGACCCCCTGGAACTCCCTCAAGGACCCCTGGGGGTCCCCGGACCCCACTTTGAGAACCAATGAGGTAGGACACCAGGCAGTACAATGTGTCAATGACAAATTGTACTGCCTGAAGCTCATATTATGCAATATGTCCCCTGGACAAGCGGGGACTGCCTCTTGACTGAGGGGTAGAAATTACCTTAAGTTACGTATTGCAGCTTTAGCACTCGTGGATTGTACGGTGCACCAACAGAGCGATGTTTAAAAGCAGCATGTCAAGGGTTGTTTGTCAAGAGACCCTTTTTGGAGGAGAAAAGAGAGGCAGAGTTTGTTTAGAAATACAGTCGCTGCTCCTTCAGACACATTCTGAGAATTTCTTTGTCTGAAAATCGCTGTTTGTCCCCAGTCAGGACGGGTAGGACATATAAAAGTCACGGACTGCAGCTTTAACTCATTTTTTGCATGTCTTTGGCCATTCAAAAATAGCAGATATACAAGCTCATAGCGCGGCACCGAGTGCCGCGCTATGAGCTTGTAGATCTGCTATTTTTTCAAAAATCTTGAAAATTTGTGCCAAAATCTTGGATTATATATATTTTTAAAGCGAACTTTTGCAAAATATTTAGTTCCAGGAAACCCCAGAAGAAAAGATTTGAGTTCAAAATGTCTGAAAAAAAAAAAAAAAATGTGCACAGCTTTTCATGATTGAAATATGATGAAAAATAGAAAAATAGCAGATCTACAAGCTCATAGCGTGGTGCCGCGCTATGAGCTTGTATATTTGCTATGTTTGAATAGCCCAACAAAATCTAAAAATGACACACAGATGCGTTCCCGGTCTTAAAGAGTTAAAACTCTACAAGCGTATACCAACAGAAGCGATGTGAAAGCAGGCGTGTGTCAAGTGTTGTTTTTGACCCGCGCGAGTTCAGAGTTCCATGGCACTCACTCAGTCACTCAGTAACTGACTCGCTCTGACAGACGTTGCACACGGTGCGCACTCGCTGCCGTGCACACGGCTAGCTGCCTGCCACAGCCACTTTCTGCTATACTGCTAAACAAACGGTCTCTCCGCCTCGGTCTCTGGGGTCCGTCTTGGTTGCAGTGGAGCATGTCGTATGTTTGCACTGAGTGTTGACTCCCTGCATCCGTCCCTTCTCATCGCGTCACATCTCTCTCCCAGCGATGACTAAGATAAAAAAAACACGCCGTGGTTCACTTTGCACACGCTTTCCCCGCATTACCGTCAGCACACTGCTCTGTTCAGTTCAGTTCCGTTCCGCTCTCTCTGTCTTCTCTCCCTCTCTGTTTGCCAAGCATTACTGTATTAACCCATTTAGACCGGGAACGCATCTGTGTCATTTTTTAGGTTTCTTGCTATTGAAACATAGCAGATCTACAAGCTCATAGTGCGGCACCGAGTGCCGCGCTATGAGCTTGTAGATCTGCTATTTTTTGGAAAGACGTGAAAATCTGTGCAAATCTTTGAATATGTATACATTTCTACAACTAAAATCTTTGCTTCTGGGGGGTCCCTGGAACAAAATGTTTTGAGATAGGGGTCCGCGGCCAAATACATAATAATAATAATTTTGGGGGGTCCTTGACATGAAAAAAGTTTGAGAACCGACTGATATATATATAGCAACATAAGTTTTTTCAAAAAACAGTTTTTTTGAGATTTAAAAGACATTTGTAGAATCCCCCAGAAGCAAAGATTTGAGTTACAAATTTGAGTTTTCAAAAAAATAGCAGATATGCAAGCTCATAGTGCGGCACTCGGTGCCGCGCTATGAGCTTGTAGATCTGCTATTTTTTGAATAGCCAAAGAAATCAAAAAACGGTGACACACAGATGCGTTCCCGGTCTTAATGTATTAACAACATGTTTGACATTGTCATAATATCCTCTCTTGTGTGACAATAGCTCAGCGAGAGCTGTAGTTTAATTAGCAGCGCATGTTTTTGTCTTTGAGGCTGGTACACAGAGAAATCCTCTGTGCTCATTTGTACATTTGTAACTCTGGGAGATGAACACATGGAACCAACAGGACCTTTATGGTTCCATTTGGTTCCATTTGTACACCCTCAGAGTTGATGCTTCAATCCGGAACGTATTTAATGAACTTGGACGGTAGAGTATGTTAATACGATATAACTTGCTCATCTGCAGTGATTTGAGGTGGTCTCTTTGCTTTTCTATTGAGATATATAGACCCTGGTGTCGGGTAGGACAAGTATGCTACAGTAGTTCTGCCTGAAGCTCTCAAGTGCAATATCTCCCCTGGACAAGTGGGGACTCCGTCTTGGAAGAGTAGTAGACATTTGGAGACCAGGGTTCAAATCCCCAGGTTGGATATGATATGAGACGTGTACGGATTGCAGTTTTAAATGAAACACGAAATATCTCTACAGTATACTGAATATTGTGTGGCTTTAAACTGTGCTTTGCTCTAAACCAGGCCTGCTCCTCACTTGTCTGTTCCCCTCCCCCTCTCTCCTCTCTCCTGTCTCAGTCATAGAAAGAATTTAGTCCAACTAAATCTTTTTGTCACCCAGTTTTGTTATGAAAGAGGCTGAGTAAATACTTTTTTTCTTTTTTGTAAATAGTTTTTCATTGTTCATACCGACAGCAGTTTATACAGGGTATGCGGTACTTCGGAAGAATTAGGAGGTATAGACATTTTAATATATTTTTTCAGGGCGTCTCATCTGGGGGTAACCTCTGTAGGCTTTTAAAGTATTGTATAAATGGTTGCCATTTTTGGACAAATTTACCGCCCGAACCCCTGAGTGAATATTACATTTTCTCGAGCTGAAGAAAGCACATTACGTCATTCAGCCATTGGGGAAAAGAATGGTGGTTGGGGTGGAATTCCAGCGGAGGCTGAGGAAATACTGTAGACCAGTGGTTCTCAAACTTTTTCATGTCAAGGACCCCCAAATTGACACTTATTAGCCCGCGGACCCCCATTTCAAAAGATATGCCAGGGACCCCCATAAGAGAAGACTTTTTACGGCTCTAGCAGTGATTCTCAACCATTTTAATTTCAAGGACCCCCAGTTTGACATGCATTAGGGCTACAGACCCCCATTTAATGGCATTTCTATCACTTGGACAGCAATTTATATTGTAAAATCTATGTCAATTTAACTCTGAGAGTGTACAAATGGAACCAAATGGACCCGTTAGGGTCCATTTGGTTCCATTTGTACACTCTCAGAGTTACAGACCCATAAGGGTCCATGTTGGAGCCTAATATATCATTTAGCTGGGGACCCCCTGGAACTCCCTCAAGGACCCCTGGGGGTCCCCGGACCCCACTTTGAGAACCAATGCTGTAGACAAGAGGACAAATCGTGCAGGACCGTGTAGATAGTTACTTCATTTACACACGGCCATTTCTGCATGTTATTATCTGCCATTTCCACATGCACTCACAGCTGCATACGAGGAATGCACAATGTGTATTTATGTATAATGAGTCCTGTTATTATTGCCCCCTGAGCTAATGAAATGGCTTCACCGTGACAATAATATGTGAGATAAACAGATCTGGTGTCCAGTGGTGTGTCCCTCCTATACCACCCTCATCATCATATTCATTATATATCCTGCCAGCAGGGTTTTAGTATACCCCAGAGGTGAAGGCCCCCTAGAGACTCCTGTTAACAGGGCCACATGTGAGAGTGCTTGAGTTAGCTAGTTACTCGGCACGGTACAGGTGTGGGCCAGCTCATGCATGTGACCTGTTATAATATCCTGTAACAATGCACAAGCTCCCATGAGCCAACAGCTTTACTTGTGTCTTCTTGGTGAGTGCCGCCACACGTATTCAAGGTAGCTGCTAGAACAGTGTTGAGAACGAGCCGCTAACCTGCTTTGAAAACCAGCCGTGTCACCGTCCCAATATGAAGGACCACCCTAAAGACTTTGGATTGTTCCTTCCACCAGGGGCGTATTCACTGTATCACCAGGCTGGCTTGTGGCGGACATTTTTGTAAAAAAAAAAGTTTTGCCATGGACATAATAACAATATGAGCTGACAATAATATTACTGAAGACGCATAAAGAGCTAGCCTTAAATGTATTAGTGTGTAGTTGTTCTCAAAGTGGGTCGAGGGACCTTCCTTGAGGGGCTTCCAAATGGACCCTTGTATACATGTCTGTAACTCTGAGAGTATACAAATGGACTAAAGATATGACACTGAGAAGTACAATGAGCAACAAAAGCATTACAAAAAATGGTATCGTCACCAATCATATTCAGCAAAATAATCAGGATTATGAATTTAGCCATAACCGTGCAATGCTACTGTTCTCTCTCTCTCTCTCTCTCTCTCTCTCTCTCTCTCTCTCTCTCTCTCTCTCTCTCTCTCTCTCTCTCTCTCTCTCCCTATTCTCTCTTCTCTCTTCTCTCCCTCTCCCTGAGGGCCCATTTCCTCATTTAAAGACCTTGCTTCAGTGGTGTAAAGTAACTAAGTACAGTTTTGAGGTACTTCTACTTTACTGGAGCATTTCCAATTGTCTATACTTTTTTTTTTACTGTTACTCCACTACATCTCAGAGGCAAATATTGTACTTTTACTCCACTACCATTATTTGAAAACATTACTTACTAGTTACTTTGCAGATATACATTATTATATTGTAAAACATGCATTAACCAGTTTAGCCCTATTTTATATAATATTTGAAAATAGCCGATCTACAAGCTCACAACGCGTCGCATCGCGACGCGTTGTGAGCTTGTAGATCTGCTATTTTCAAACATTTTAGTACTTTCACTTTTGGTACATTTTGTCACGGATACTTTTGTACTTTTACTCAAGTGAATTTAGAATTCCGGACTTTTTACTTGGTAACAGAGTACTTCTACATTGCAGTATTGATACTTTCAGTAAAACATTTGAGTACTTTTTCCACCACTGGTCAGCTGATCCCCAACTCCCCCCTGCTCTTTTGCATCCTATCCCTCCCCCCGTCCTCCCCCCAGTCCTCCAGATTCATCTCATCTCTGCTCACTGCACACTCCTAGCCTCATGCAGTTCTTACTGTATATAAGAGTCTCCACTCACTGAGAGACTATATTGCCAACATGAGGTTTTCTCGCTCTCTCACTGATCACTTGGTTTTTTGGGAAGAGAGCGAGAAAAAAAAGGCTCTCGAAACGAATGGACCTCATTTCTCTTTCCCTGCAGAATGTTGGTTCAAAAAGGGCAAAACGAGAAAAAAAAATACACTTGCAATTCAGTCTGGCACAATGGCTGTGTCTGGTCTGAAATGGAAAGGAGAGAAAAAAAAAGAGAGGGACCGTTTAGGCCCTTTTTTTTAACCCATTAAGACCGGGAACGCATCTGTGTGTGTCATTTTAAGATGTATTTTGGCTATTCAAAAATAGCAGATCTACAAGCTCATAGTGCGGCACCGAGTGCCGCACTATGAGCTTGTAGGTCTGCTATTTTTTTGGAAAAAATCGTGAAAATGTTTAGCAAATCTTTGAATATGTACATCGTTTTAAAGCGAAAAAAATATATTTTGAGATGGGGGTCCCACGGCCAAATACTTTTTTGGGGGTCCTTTGACATGAGAAAAGTTTGAGAACCACTGATAACATAGCAACATAGGTTTTTTCAAAAAACTGTTAGGATTTAGAAGACATTTGTAGAATCCCCCAGAAGCAAAGATTTGAGTTAAAAGATGTTGCTTTAAAAAAAAATATATATACAAAGGTTTGCAACAATTTTCAAGATATAAAAAAATAGCAGATATACAAGCTCAAAGCCAAATAAATCTAAAAATGACACCGATTCTTTCCCGGTCTAAATGGGTTAAAGGCTACACCACAGGAAAGATTCCCGACAGAATAAGAACAAGGTGTTCAGTCTGTAGGTGTTCCACGCTTCCGTCTGCTACCCTCCACTGAACAACCTCTGTGGTTTTAAAATGGCAGCAGAAACCACTGTTGTGCTGTTATGTTCACTGAGGCTTGGCTAACGCTCGGCTCCCATTGGCCGAGTCAGGTGGCTGACTACCACTTAACAACACATCAACCATGGTGTCTCCCTATTCTGGAGGCAAACATTTTGGCGAGTGATTGTGAGCTTGTAGATCGGCTATTTTCAGCAAAGATGTTTGGTGTAGAGCAGTGGTTTTCAAACCCTTTTCATATCGAGGTCCGTTATTTATTCTGCATTTGAGCCACGGACCACCGTTTCATGAGATTTAGACTCTCAGATCCAAAACTTTGAATATTTTGCTGTTGTTGAATACGATTTTGTCCACAATTCCATCCATGCTGTATTGATGTTGGTAACATAGGAGAGATGACAGACAAACCTTGATCAAAATAACTAATTTAATTGATTAATGCAGATGTTTAACAATAATGTAACTCTTGAGAGCGTAAAATGAAACCAAATGGACCCGTAAGGGTCCATTTGGTTTCATTTTACGCTCTCAAGAGTTAAAGATCTATAAGGGTCCATTTGGTTACCGACTCTCCATCATTTAGCTGGGGACCACCTGGAACCTCCTCAAGGACCACTGGTGGTCCCCGGACCACTGGTTGAGAACCGCTGGTGTTGAGGGGTAAAAAAGGAGGGGGCCAAGAATAGACCCCTGGGGACTCCTGGGCCTTATAAGCCATGTTTGCATCTTTTTTCTCCCCTGGAAGAACTCAGTCACTCAATGTTAGTCTCGCGTAGCCAGACCCCACAGAAAATGAAAAACAGCGACCTCTGCTTTTCTGATATTCTGTGGAGTCTGGCAGGAGTATAATTAGGGTTGTCCGATATTGGCTTTTTTACCGATAACCGATATACCGATATTGTCCAACTCTTAATTACCGATACCGATATCAACCGATACCGATATATGCGGGGATTATTGTGATTAGGGTAAGCTCAAATTTCATATCACACACACCATATACAGTAAGAACTCCTGTAACTTATTTATAAAGCAAAAAAAAAAAAAAAAAATTTTTTTTTTTTCAAAAACCGATACCGATATTTTCCCGATATCAATTTTTATGCTAATATCGGCCGATAATATCGGGAGGCCGATAAAATCAGACATCCCTAAGTATAATGTTAGACTAGAGCGCAGGGAAACACCGGTTTCATGTCTGCCTATAGCGCATCACTTCCGGTTGGTGCGACCATGTTTTCATTCCCACTAACAATATTTCTACACGGAACACTAACACCACTTCTCCCAGAGAACATGGATGGTTTTGGTTATAAGCCCACTTGTTTCTATGATGAAAGAGTAATTTAAAATGTGAATATCTTTCCGTGGTTTTGTCCGCTCCGAGGACGCTATTGTTAAATTAGTTTCGGCTAGTTTCGAGGGGGGGAGGGTGGATCATGGTGGATGGACACGTGAATCCCGCCCACTACATTTGATTGGGTAAAGCGCGGCCCACTTCCTGATCTGAAGGCACGCCCACTTTTAGCCAATGCGCACTGGTTAGGACGAACCGCTCCGACAGATTCCACCGCAGGTCGGAATCTGTTCTTGAGAGATTACTCAATGTTAATAATATTTGTAGTAGATGATTTGAAATTTGCACCCTATGGCCAGAAAAATATAGAAGTATGTGTGTTTGACTGGGGTTTGACTGGACTGCTGCATTACTACAATGACCATAATGCTTTGGGGCACTGCCCATCCTTGTGGGGAGGGGAGGCTGCGTGGGGGTGTGGTCTACATTGTAGTCAGGAAATAAAGTGAGTCAAATGACTCATAGACGGATTTCCGCGCGACGTCATCACAGAGCAGAATGCGCAATCTGCGCATGCCCGGGTGAAAGGCGCGTTCGAAAATACAGCCCTGAGCGGCAGTGAGCGCACTGGCCAATACAAACTAATAGGCGAGTGTGCTCCGGTGCGTAATTTCCAAACGCACCCATAGGCTTCCCCCTCCTCTGCACGGTCATATTCCTCTCATGTTTACTAACAGGAAACCCGTCTATAGTCTCTGAGGATATGGATACAAATCTAAAAATACAGATAAAACACAAAAAACAGACCAGGATCATGTTTATGGGTCCTAGACCTAGATAAAAATAGGGGTTTGATGCAAAATCGGCGAAATGTCCCTTTAAAGCTAAATCATTTATACTCCATTACAATTATTCTCCATGACAACCGCTTCTTCTTATCCTAAATTAGCCGATAGTTCCCAGAGAATGTTCTCTAGTCTAAATGAGTGAGCCGAGCGTGGTCTGGTCTCCGTGTTCCTGCTTACCTATTATCCTCCAGTTAGACACCTTGTTTGTCACTGTCATGATCACTGGAGCGAGGCTCGACCTGTTGGAAGAATTAGTGACCTGGAGGAGATGATGAGAGTCCAGAAACCTGAGCTCGTAAATCAAAACATTATTACAGGTATAAGAGCAACTAAACAAGTGACACAGTTAGCAGAATCCCAGGGGCCCGCCTTTCTGTTTCGAGTATATGCAGAGGTTTATGACCCAAACTAGTTTAAATGTTGTTTGTTTGATCAATACAATAGTTCCGTAATTTAACCCATTAAGACCTGGAAGGCTGGAACGCATCTGTGTCATTTTTAGATTAGAGCTAAAAAGCATTATTTTACAGTTTGGCTATTAAAAAATAGCAGATATACAAGCATATCATAGCGGCACCGAGTTTAAAGCGAACATTTTTAACTCAAATCTTTGCTTCTGGGGGTGGTCCCTGGAACAAAATATTTTGAGATGGGGGTCCGCGGCCAAATACATCATTTTGGGGGTCCTTGACATGAAAAAGGTTTGAGCTCCACCTATATAGAAACATAAGTTTTTCAGAATACTGTTGGGATTTAGGAGACATGTAGAATCGGCTTCAGGTCTTAATGGGTTAATAATGTACCACACAAAAAAATGTAATATTAGGGTTCCCAAAAAGGCAGAAATCCAAAATATGATTGATTGATTGATTGATTGATGTACTTTATTGAGTGAGACATCAGAAACAGTACAATGGAAGTACAATTCATATTACAAAAAGTCTACTAAACTGAAGCATTAAGCTAACATATTCATATACAAATATGAAGATCGAGGGAAGCCATTGTATAATGTAAAATAAAAGCTTTATGGTTTAACATCCTGTATGCACCCCCTTTACAGCATTTTATAGGCTTTCAAACACACTCGAGGTTTGAGTACATGCAGACCACTTTGCAATGTGTTTCGAGTATATCAACCTCTGTCTCAGGCAGCGGTAAATCATATTTTTGCAATATACTGTACCATGGTGAGCTTACCATGGTGAGTATGGTCAAATGATGAAATGATGACTTAAGAAGTGAGCCGCTGGCTTTGATTGTGATTGAGTCATTAGGGTGCACTTCACGCTATTACCACATGGGGGCAGAAGGTAACAAGTAACTGACGGCAAAATAAGGTATCACCTGACTTTGCTGTGGTCTAACCCTAGGCTCTGTGTATAGGAGCACAGGTTCACACTGAATATCTAGTGCACATTTAACAACGTGTGACTGTGGATTCATCACACTTCTATTCTTTAGTTTTTTATCGCATAAAAAAACAGTTTTTTTATGTACAATTGTCTTTCTTTGTTAAAAGTTTCCCTCCCCAAGTTTGTTGGCGAGAAGAACAGAGTCAACTTGTGAGTGTCCTTGGCGAGCAGCCCTGATAGATTGCCTTATTAGTCGTAATTATGCAGATTGCACTGGCTGATAATTATTAAAGTGTAAACAAATTCAGCAGGAACATTTCTTTTCACCATTGCAAATTGCAAATTAGAACAGAGCTTTCGGTTCCGAGCTGCCGACTCTTTAGCGCCAGGTGGCTGCACCAAATTACATGAGGCTCTCCTACAAGGTGAGAACAACACAGTTGTCTAATGTGTGCAGCATCTGTTATTCTCCATCTGTAAGTGTGCTATATATATATATATGAACATGTCATCATCAGGAAGTGAACTGAATAACAGACCGTCCTGTATGTGTGGCATTTGACAACTTGTGACGAGAATGCATGTCTGGCTACAAATGTAACCAAATGGACCTGTATACTCTCATCAGAATGTATGTCTGGCTACAAATGTAACCAAATGGACCTGTACACTCTCAGAATGCATGTCTGGCTACAAATGTAACCAAATGGA
Source organism: Gymnoscopelus microlampas (assembly GCF_963454915.1). Lineage (NCBI taxonomy): Eukaryota > Metazoa > Chordata > Actinopteri > Myctophiformes > Myctophidae > Gymnoscopelus > Gymnoscopelus microlampas. Next base: position 43,800,107 of record NC_139950.1, read on the forward strand.
CCTGCACACTCTCATCAGAATGTATGTGTGGTTACAAATGTAACCAAATGGACCTCTATACTCTCAAAATGTATGTCTGGATACAAATGTAACCAAATGGACCTGTACACTCTCATCAGAATGCATGTCTGGTTACAAATGTAACCAAATGGACCTGCACACTCTCACAGTTAGAAATGCATAAAAGAAAAACCCATGATTTTATTTTTATTTTTTATGGTTCTGACCATTTCTGTTCAAAACCAAAACAGTGACCACTGGTAAAGCAAAGTCTTCCGTTGCTATTCATTTGCATGTTACGTAAGCGAATCAACGCGTTATACCTTTTATGTCTTTATTTCTCGATTGCCTTCCAGGCTTTGTGTGGATTGAAAAATCCCATGAATAAGCGGTCAAATGGAAACAAAACGAAGGGGAGGGCAACATTATCCTCTTCTGTGTGTCACGCTATAGCTAGCCCGGGCTTTATACTTTGGCTGTTTGAGACTGTATTGTTTGCAAAAGCGTGAAGATCAGGCTCAGCCAGTGTGTGTGTGTGTGTGTGTGTGTGTGTGTGTGTGTGTGTGTGCTGTGCTGCTGCTGCTGACGTTTTTTTAAATATTTATATATTTATCTGTTTATTTTCTGCCCCGGCTCAGAACACAACACACACTGCTGCCTTTTTTTCTGAAAAAAAAGAGCACGGTTTGGGATGCTGAAACGTGGTCGCCTTGCCAACGGAGGCGGGCGGGGAGCGGGCAGCAGCAGCCTCGCGGCAGCTGAGCCCCCCCGTTCCAATGTGCTCTCGGCAGCCAGCCCCCCCCCCTGAACCCAGAGCGCTGAGCGGGGCTCCCAGCTGAACTGGATCCGTGTTTATCAGCGGGGCTTTTATGTCCACATGTTTCTGCTACATCCCCTTAACCCCGCGCTGCACACACTGAGGCTTGCTATCAGCGCTCTTCCTCTCTTGTGTGAGAAATGCTCTTTTTATTAGCAGGCAGAGAGGCAGACCCCGGCTCTGGATTCTGCACCTTCTCTGTGGGCAGCGAGCAGCACTCAGCCCGAACTGCCAACTCGGGCACTGTGCGTGCTTTGTTTCCGCGCGTGTGTGTGTGTGTGTGTATGCGCGTGCGTGTGTGTGTGTGTGCGTGTGTGTGTGTGTATGAGAGAGAGAGAGTGGGCGTGCGCACGGGCATACATGTTTGTGTATGTGCGTGAGAGAGAGAGAGAGAGAGATAAAGAGAGATAGAGAGAGGAGGGAGAGAGAGATGCCTGTGTGAGTGTGAGGTGCAGCCCTATTGTTTCACCGTGGTTCCTAACATCCCTCTTGTAACGTATCGACCATAACGGAGTGCAGAAACTTGAGGAATATAGAAATGTGAAATTGTGGAAGTTTTTGACTTGAATAACGGAAGAGAGAGGCGAGTATACTGTAGTAGGCATTGAGGGGGTTGCAGCCTTATAGGCTGACGAGGGAACCGGACTGGAGAGAGAGCATGGCGTTTGCTGCTCTTCAGGTTCTCCTCAACACCTATACAGAACTGCACACACATGTTCATGTGTTCTCTTGGGTGGAATTCACAACGTGCGGGGCAGAGAGGGACGGGGGGGGGGGGGGGGATTTGAAGAAGGGGGAGAGTAGGAACGAAACGCACACACACCCCCCAGACCTTTGTTTTCCCCCCCTCTCTCTTCCATTTCACTACATGTCAGTGTCCACGCAGAGGAGCGGATCGAAAAAGAAATGAGCACGGAGAGAGTGGAGAGAGAGGGAGAGGGAGGGAGAGAGAGAGAGAGGGAGGGAGAGAGAGAGGGAGGGAGAGGCTTGGAGATGCACGCAAGCTTCCATCCCAGCTATTCTGCCTAAATAGGTTCTTCCTCTGCAATGCACTCAAGCTCCAGTGATTCGCTGTGTGGATGCTGTTCATTTGCATAGCTAGCCCTCCTCTCCCTCCCTCCCTCCCTCCCGCTTCCTGGCTCGCTGTCGAGGTCCCACCCCCCCCCCCCCCCCCCCCCTCTCCATCCACCCACCCACCCACCTTCCCCTCCCCTCCGCTCCGCTCCTCGCTCTATCCTCCTCCCCCTCCACCTCCCTCTCTCTCTCTCTCTCCCTCCCTCTTGCGCACATCTTCTTGGTAACTGCGCTGTAGCCGCGGCTGTCTGTCTCTCTGTGTGTGTTGAGCGTGTGTTCCCTGCCCAGGGCTCTCTGCTCTCTCAGGTACTACCGCCGCCGCCGCCGCCGCTCACTCGGCTCTCTCTCTCGTTACGCTCTCTCACTTGAGAGCGGAGATCTGTAGATGCAGGGGGACGGCCGCCGCGCCACTTGGCACAACTTGCACAGGTGCAATCACCGGCTGCTGCCGCGCGCCACCACCACCACCGCAGCCATCCAGCAGCATCACTACTACACGCAGATGTAAGAGCGGGATTCTAACTGTGTGCTTCAGATTGTTCTGCTTCTTCTTCTTCTTCTGGACATCTTTTGAGACGGCTGGAGGTGTTGGAAGAGGGGAAAGGAAAAAAAATCAGGAGGGAAACTCAGAAGGTCTTATTTGGAGAGAATATACTCGTATGCGTTTGGTGTTTGGTGCTTCTCCTTTTCAAGCTGGTGATTTGGTCTGCGTTTCCTTTGTGTTCTGCCCATCGCTCTGTCTTTTTTTTTGGAGTATTCTGAGTTTTTTGGTGAGGAGATGATGTGATTCCTTTTGTGAGCGCATAACAGGAGGAGTAAGACAGCCAACACACAGAGAGAGAGAGAGCGAAGTGTGACAGCCAGGGAACGAGCTGGGATTTCTCCGTTGCCATTTGAGAGGGTGTCCTAATTTTCCTTGAGTGAATGTTTTTGTTTCTTCTCGGTATAATGATTGGTCGTGCTACTTCGCCACACTACTGGGTACCGCTGCGGATTTCCTAACTAAAGCGAGGGCCCCCCCTCCTCCCCAACTGACTTTTTTTTTTTGCGTCCTTTTCGGGTTTTTCTTCTCCTTTTGGGATCCGTTTAACTCCGCGAGGAGCGTCGGTTTTGGGAGCGTAGTAGTGAGATTTTGGCAAAAAGGCAAAGAAAACATGGGCTTCTGTCGGGCGGCTCACTGAGGGTTCCAACCTTGATTATTATTAAGCCTCGGCTGGCCCACGAAGCCGGTGAAGATGTTTGGAGGAGGCTGGAGGACACACATAGCATCGGCTCCCCTGAGGCCCAGCACGTCCGGGGATCATAAGGCTCTAAGCTGGAAGAATCGGTCTTCGCTTTCGCTCGCCCACCTGGCCCTGTGGATCACGGCTCTGGCCCTGGGCTTGGTGGCGGGCTCGGAACCCGGGGCGGTGGAGAACCTCCACCACATTCACCTCTCCTCCCATGGAAACAAACGTCACCACACTGTGCCTATTGCTATCCATAGATCACCTGCCTCCCTACGTGCAGGACACAGTGAGTACTACTAGTCTACCTGAGTGTACCATTTACACCTTTTGGTTCTCAAAGTGGGGTCCGAGGACCCTTCAGGGGTCCTTGAGGGAGTTCCAGGGGGTCCCCAGCTAAATGATAGATGGTTAGGAACCAGATGGACCCTTGTGGGTCTGTAACTCAGAGAGTGTACAAATGGAACCAAATGGACCCTTATGGGTCTGTAACTCTGAGAGTGTACAAATGGAACCAAATGGACCCTTATGGGTCTGTAACTCAGAGATTGTACAAATGGAACCAAATGGACCCTTATGGGTCTGTAACTCAGAGAGTGTACAAATGGAACCAAATGGACCCTAACGGGTCCATTTGGTTCCATTTGTACACTCTCTGAGTTAAATTAAAATAGATTTTACAATACAAATTGGGGTCCCAGAGATAGAAATGCCATTAAATGGGTGTCCGTAGCCTTAATGCATGTCAAACTGGGGGACCTTGAAATTAAAATGGTTGAAAAATCACTGCTAGAGACGTAAAAAAAATCTTCTCTTATGGGGGGGCCTTGGCATATCTTTTCAAATGGGGGTCCGTGGGCTAATAAGTGTCAATGTGGGGGTCCTTGACAGCTGGAGAACCACTGATTTACACACTATAAGGTTATATATAATACAGAACACAGTTGAGTATTACAGTACCTGGTCCTACAGTGTATCGTTTACACTAGGGGTCTTCAACGTTTTTTCAGCCCAAGGACCCCCTTGGCTGAAAGAGAGCTGAAGCAGGGACCCCCATACATACTGTATGCATTTGTATTTTCATAGATTTCATAGACCATTAGCTGAAAATAGCAGATCTACACTGCGAGGCGTTGTGAGCTTGTAGATCTGCTATTTTTGGCTCAAGTTCTCTTCAGGATAGGGATAATAGGGTTCAAGTCGTCCAATCACACAGATTGATTTGGCGGCCCCCCCCTGTAGTAATTCTGAGGACCCCCTAGGGGTCCTGGACCCCCTGCCTTGGTTCTTGGAAGTTTTTTGTCTCCTATTATCGTCCTTAGCCCTCATTCTCTGCCATGCATTACAACAGTTTTCAGTCATTATCATCTAGTAGTTTCTTCATAAGTCATTTCTATGCATTCACAGATGGCAGAGAGATAGAACGGAAAGGCAACAGCATTGTTTGTCGTGTTCTTTTCGCTCTATACTGTTCGTTTCGGTTCCTGCACGGTCCCCCGTCCGTCCCTGGGCCGCTCGCTTCATCACAACAGACGACTCGTCTAGCTCAGCCAAAGCCCCTTTTTTTTTGTCCGTCTCAGCAAAGTGCCCTCCCCTCCCATCTCTCCTATGCCGTGAGATTAGCCATATCCCTGTCTCCAGATGCTCCTCTGTGTCCAGATTAGACAGGATTAGAAGGGCTGTGCTTGCTCCACGGTGCCCCCCGGGGGTCGGAGGAGGCGGAAAATGTGTTGTGTCCGGCTCGGCGGGGGCGCTGAACCCACGGTCTGGACCTTAGCCCGGGGTGCAGCAGCGGGGAGCGGGGGGCCCCCCCTCTGTACGCCTGTGTGGCACAGAGGTCCATGCCTAGAGAGAGAGAGAGAGAGAGAGAGAGAGAGAGAGAGAGAGACAGACGCGAGTCTCAACAAACGTGGAATTTGTATTATATAACCTTATACACCACACCAAGTACTGATGGCCCACTGCAGTATGCGTCGGTTTGCCTCAGTCTAAAAGCCAGGATGCACTGTGAAAAAAAAAAAACTAACTCTTGAGATGGTGAAAATGTAACCGGACGGAACCCCGTTTAACGCAGTGGTTCTCAAACTTTTTTCATGTCAAGGACTCCCAAAATGATTATGTATTTGGACCCCCATCTCAAAATATTTTGTTCCAGGGACCCCCAGAAGCAAAGATTTGAGTTTCAAATGTTCGCTTTAAAAATATATGTATTCAAAGATTTGCACACATTTTCATGATTTTTCAAAAAATAGCAGATCTACAAGCTCGTAGCGCGGCACTGAGTGCCGCGCTACGAGCTTGTAGATCTGCTATGTTTGAATAGCCAAAGTATAACATAATTATGGTTAAAGTGGTTAAAATGATTGTGGAAGCTATATTAACTAATATTAACTAATTTAGCTGGGCACCCCCTGGTATCCTCCCCAAGGACCCCTGAGTGGTCCCCGTACCCCACTTTGAGAACCAATGCGTTAACGGGGTCCATTCGGTTTACATTTGCACCCTCTCTCCCCCACCCCACCCAGTCGCAAACCGGATTAATTAACACTGAGGATTTTACTGTGCGGTTAATTGTACATCATTTCCGCCCCATATCTTTTAACTGTCGGCGGCACGTTTGATAAAGCGTGGAGGCCTTTTTTTTTGTCGGTTCGAGGGTTGTTGTGCATATTCACAGAGCTTTGACCCGCGGAAAATAACACAACATGCCCTCATCCTCTCCTCGTCTGCCTTGATTTGTCCCCAGGAAATGTGGCATGACGTCATTGTTGAAAACCAGCTGTGCAACCATCATCGACATACAGTAATACTTTTATAGGTGCCCTGGATTACCTTTTAGAACAGTGGTTTTCAACCAGTGGTCCGGGGACCACCAGTGGTCCTTGAGGGAGTACCAGGGGGGTCCCCAGCGAAATTAGTTAACATAGCGTCACAATTGTTTTTAAGCACTTAGCTTTGGCTATTCAAAAATAGCAGATATACAAGCTCATAGCGCGGCACCGAGTGCCGCGCTATGAGCTTGTAGATCTGCTATTTTTGAAAAAAAACTTGAAAAAGTGTGCATAATCTTTGAATAGTCATATTTTTTTTAAAGCGAAAATTAACTGATATATTTGCTTCTGGGGGTCCCTGGCACAAAACATTTTCAAATGGGGGTCCGCGGCCAAATGTATATCAATTTAGGGGTCCTTCTTGGCATGAAAAAGGTTGAAAACCACTGTTTTAGAACATACTGGGTCTGAAACAACAACCATTTATGCATAAATATGGACTTTCTTTTGGTTCATTATTATTAGTATTATGAAATAAGGTGTCAGAGACTCTCTCTTATGTTAAGGTTGGCCCTGTGTGTGTGTGTGTGTGTGTGTGTGTGTGTGTGTGTGTGTGTGTGTGTGTGTGTGTGTGTGTGTGTGTGTGTGTGTGTGTGTGTGTGTGTGTGTGTGAGATCCGCTGCACGCTGACTTGCATGAGTGAGGAGCAGCAAATGAAGCAGTGCTTTGGGACCCTGGGTTTTGCAGATTTGTAGGGCTGAGAGAAGGAGGAGGAGGAGGGGGGGGGCTAGTGGGCACATAGTCTGGATCAGACAGTCTTAACAATCCTCAGTGATGATGGGGGGGGGGTTGTGGAGGGAGGGGGGGAGAGAGAGCTGGCCTGCTGAGCGAACAGGGGAGGCAATTAGGTCACACTGCCGCGGCCCATGTCTGTAATGGACAGCACAGCCTGACTCCTACCCCCCCCCATACCCCCCCCCCCCGCCTTCCTTAAGACTCCCAGGGTGTGTGTGCAGTGAGTGTTCATTAACCAAATGGACTCTTATGCGGGGGTTATATTTGTACACTCTCTTCACTCTTTAAGACCGGGAACGCATCTCTGTGTGTCATTTTTTAGATGTATTTGGCTATTCAAAAATAGCAGATACACAAGCTCATCTATGAGCTTGGAGATCTGCTATTTTTTTTTGAAAAATCGTGAAAGTTTGTGCAAATCTTTGAATATATATCTTTTTAAAGCCAACATTTGTAACTCAAATCTTTGTTTCTGGGGGATTCTAAAAATGTCTTCTGAATCCTAACAGTTTTTTGAAAGAAACGTGTTAGTTGCTATAATATCAGTGGTTCTCTTTTTTTCATGTCACAGGCCCCCGAAATTATATGTATTTGGCAGCGGACCCCCATCTCAAAATATGTTGAGTTAAAAATGTATATTCAAAGATTTGCACAAATTTTCACGATTGTTTATCTAAAAATAGCAGATATACAAGCTCATAGCGCGGCACTCGGTGCCGCGCTATGAGCTTGTATTTCTGCTATTTTTGAATAGCCCAAAGAAATCTAAAAATGACACACAGATGCGTTCCCGGTCTTAACGGGTTAAGTTACAAGTGGATCCCAATCCCCCACCAGCTATAGTGGCTCCTTTGTGGTGTTGTTTGAGTTCAAAGCTTCGGTGTTCTCAAAGACGATGATTGTCATTCGGTTGGCCTGACAACAGGAAGAAGACGGTGCATTAACCACTCAAACCCTGTGTACTGTACTTGATTGTAGGTCAAGGCGAACGTTCACACAGGTCTATTCACTTAATGTTTGCACATTATGACAAGCCCACAAAGTATTGATGGTATAGGACACATGTGGTCGACCCATTAAAACCGGGAGAGCATCTGTGTCATTTTAGATTTTAGCGTTGGCTATTCGAAACATAGCTGATCTACAAGCTCACAGCTTGTACATCTGCTATTTCTTCATTTAAATCTTGAAAGTGTGAGAACTACTGATTTAGAAGGCATTTGTAGAATCGGCCTCAGGTCTTCTTATCAGGCACCTTCGTCATATTTTTTGAGCGGTGTAGCCGCACCTATAAGTGGGGTTGGGACACCTCATTAGTACACCCTTCGCTGTACTGTGATTGGCTCATAATAGCACACCCCTCTACATTAGTACACCCCTAGCTGTACTGTGATTGGCTGACTCTATTGGCTGACTCTATTCAGCACTGTGATTGGCTAGCGAGACACATGATGAAATTAATAACCTATAAATAGGACTATGCACTTAAAAAAACAGTTTTTTTTTAAGTGAGCTTCCATCACTGTGATGACCACACGGCTCACTTCACACAGGTACTAGTGTAAATATGTAGATTTGGCATGTTTGGCATTCTTGTTTGATCTCCCTTCCCACTTGCCCCCCCTCTTCTTCCTCCCCCTCTTATTTCTATGGAAATAACGTTGCGATGGGAACGATGTACGAAAAGCGAATTTCACCCACTTTTTGTTGCCTTGTAAAACCTGTGATGTGACAATAAACCTAGATTCTGATTATAAAATGATGGTCCAAGATGAGATCTAACGATACCTCCAGGGCAGTGGTGGAAAAAGTAATCAAATTCTTTACTTAAGTAAAAGTACCAATACTGCAATATGAAAATACTCTGTTAGTAAGTAAAAGTCCAGAATTAAAAATGTACTTGAGTAAAAGTACAACAGTATTGGCATCAAAATGTACTTAAAGTAACAAAAGTAAAAGTACTTAAATGTTTGAAAATAGCCTATGTACAAAATAGGGCTAAAGTGGTTAATGTATGTTTCATTATATCATAATTTATATCTGAAAAGTAACTACTGTAGTAACTAAGTTTTCAAATAATTGTAGTGGAGTAAAAGTACAATATTTGCCTCTGAGATGTAGTGGAGTAGAAGTGAAAGTACTGGAAATTGGAAATACTCAAGTAAAGTACAAATACCTCAAAATTGTCCTTAAGTAAATGTACTTAGTTACTTTCCATCACTGGAAAATAACGTTGCGATGGGAACGATGTACGAAAAGCGAATGTCACCCACTTCTTGGCCTTGTAAAACCTGTGATGTGACAATAAACCAGATTCTGATTATAAAACGATGGTCCAAGATGAGATCTAACGATACCTCCAGGGTAAAAACCCCAATGACGTCGCCGTAGCGACGCAATCGGTGTAATTTGGCGCGTACAGTAGCTTGTTGCTGACGAGTCGCCCGCATCATGATCATGATGGCACCAATTAAAAATGTACAGCTTCTCAATTATGCAGTCTTAATATTATGTAGATGTTATGAGCCATGCTCCCCAAGGTTCATTATGCTTTTCTTTCTCTTTTCCTTTTTGTTCCATTATTATCCCGCTTCCTGGTGAGTCAGTGTTTCTCTGAAGCGATGGAAGCAGAGCCGGCGTCTCATTATGTCACTTTCAATGTTCAGATCTATTACTGTTAGTCATACACAACACAGCACAATGCTGTGTTGTGCCCCTTAACCCATTGAGACCGGGAACGCATCTGTGTCATTTTAAGATGTGTTTGGGTTATTAAAACAATAGCAGATATACAAGCTTTGCTATTTAAAAAAGAAAAAAGAAAATATTGCTTCTGGGAATTCTACAAATTCTACAAAAATCCTAAGTTTTTTGAAAAAACAATTGTTTCTATATCAGTGGTTCTCAAACTTCTTCATGTCAAGGACCCCCACAATTATATGTTTGGCCCTGGACCCCCATCTCAAAATATTTAGTTCCAGGGACCCCCCAGAAGTACAGATTTGAGTAAAAAAATGTTCGCTTTAAAATATATATATATTCAAAGATTTGCACACATTTTCACGATTCTTTTCAAAAATAGCAGATCTACAAGCTCGTAGTATTTTTGAATAGCCAAAGTGTAATTTTTTATTTTTTTTTGGCTCAAATCAAAAAGTGACACAGATGCGTTCCCGGTCTTAATGGGTTAACGTTGTCTCGAGCGATTCGGCGAAAACTCAGCTGAAACGTGTCACTGATTGCATTGCCTCTGTGTGTCAGTTTCATGGAAATGCGGTGCGTTTGCTCCTGATTTGTTTTATTCAAACCGGATCCATCAGCAGCAGCTGTGGCTCCGTTAACCACATGAACCCTAGCAGCAACGTCCCTATTCCTGCGGCAAACATTCTATTTTCATTGAAGATATTTAGTGTAGAGGGAAAAAAGGACTGGGGCCTAATATAGACACCTGGGGGACCTTAAATATGGTTTAAAGGGTTAAAGGTAGGGTAAGTGATTTAGTTTTTTTTTTAAATAAGTGTTAAATAGCTCTATATTCTGATAGTACTCATTGCTATAGAGTGTTTGTTCATTAACAGGAGTCTCCATGTCTCTCCAGCTCTTTATTAAACAGAAAATGCATTCCAAGTCAGGACACCAATGTTATCCAATCAGGACAGAGAACTCAGACAGGATACAGATTAAACAAGTGAAATTGGAAGTGATGACACGAAGAAAAGAGCAGACACAATTGGAACTGGACCATTATAAAAATGAAGCTGATAAATGGGTACTCTCTCCTGATTGGCTGAAATGGTGTCACCTACCTGGACATTTATTTTCAGTCTATCAAAGAGTTGGAGAGACATGGAGACTCCTGTTACTGAACACTCTATAGCTAATGATTACTATCAAAATATAGTGCTTTAACCTTTTAACAAAAAACTTTTTGTTTTAACCAAAAAATATCACTTACCCTACCTTTAACTCTATGCCTGCCAATGACGTATATATACGTCTTTTAATTATCAGCTGTTGTCCGCCAAAGACGTATATATACGTCATGGAAAAAAAGGAATTTTTTTTTTTTTTTTTTTCAAAAAATTTTTTTTTTTTTTTTTTTTTGCATTTTTTTATAATTTCAACCCTTGTCGAATTACGAACAGATTAGGAGCTAAAAATGTTCGAAGATTTGCTGCTCCATTCACTTCAATGTTAAAATTCAAACGGACAAACAATTCACTTTGTTTTTTGGTTTAAAACTACTGGTTTTGAGCTATATTGAAACATCAAACAACACATGTCAACGAGGTCAAAATGACCTCGTTGACATTTGTGAAACCACACCTGAATCTCATCTGTGATTTGAAACCATCTGGGGATCAATCATACTGGAGGAAAAAAATCTGTGGCTACGCGAACAGGTACCAAAATCATGGCAAAACCCTGGCAGAGGCTACAGACTGTTCTGAAAAAACTCTGGCAGGCAGAGAGTTAATAATGAACTACCCATCAATTTATCAAGTAATCCACACAACCAAAAATGTTATAGGAACCCACACACACATTATAAAACGGCACATCAGAGAAAAATGTGTCCTTTGGTTTTCCCCCTTTGTTGAACTTGTGTGTCAGTTATTGATTTATGCGAGAAAAAGTCTGAGAAAATTACCATGGTCAGGATCTATGAAATTGAGTTAGCGTGTGATGCATTGTTTGCGGAGGAGCGGCTGTAATGAGGTTCAGACAGTATGAAGTCTGAGGGACAGACCCCACATCCATCACACACTGACTAGAAAGACGTCCTGCTGCGCTGCTGGACTTCCTTCTCAGAGATGAAAGATTTTGGCCCTGCGTGTGCGTGTGTGTGTGTGTGTGTGTGTGTGTGTGTGTGTGTGTGTGTGTGTGTGTGTGTGTGTGTGTGTGTGTGTGTGTGTGTGTGTGTGCGTGTGTGCGCGTGTGCGTGTGTTGTTGGAGAGCAGACACTATGTTCATGGTCAAAAAAAAAAACCTGATGTGGTTGTCTTTGATCTTTGAGACCGACTACATTTTTTTACTTAAGTAAACGTATCCATTCTGCGATATAGAAATACTCTGTTACAAGTAAAAGTGCAGAATTCAAAATGTACTTGAGTAAAAGTACAAAAGTATAAAAGTTGTAATTATGCAGAATGTCCTATTTCAAGTTTTCAAATGTAATGTAAAATAGCAGATCTACAAGCTCACAATGCATCGCATCACAAGTCATCGCGACACATTGTAAGCTTGTAGATCGGCTGTTTTCGAATGGCCGAAATGTATATAGGGCTGAATTGGTTAATGTATGTTTTGTAATTAACTAGTAACTAAAATGTTCAAATCATTGTAGTGGAGTGAAAGTACAATATTTGGATCCGAGATGTAGTGGAGTAGAAGTGAAAGTACTGAAAACTGGAAATGCTCCAGTAAAAATGCCTCAAAATTGTACTTACAGTACAGTACTTGAGTACATGTACTTAGTTTCTTATACACCACTGTGATCCGATCGATCAGTGAACCGTGTGAGGGTTCTGAACAAGAGCCCAGCAGAGGAGAGGAGAGGGGAGTCGCTGTATTATACTCAAGAGAGTCCTGTTGGGGAAAAAAACACACACATGAGTGTGTTGAGGGGATGGGGGGATTGCTGCCATTTGTCAATTGTCTGTCCTCTGGCAGAGGAAAAAACAACATGCTCCCCCGTCATGCCAACACCTTCTCTGTTATGTTTATGCACTGTAAATCCTGAGCGCTATTTTAACTCAGAGAGGGTACAAATGTAACATGTGTAGTCCCTCTCTGAGTTAGCCCATTATTAAGACCGGGAACGCATCTGCATGTGTCATTTTTAGATGTATTTGGCTACAGAAATAGCAGATATACAAGCTCATAGCACAGCACAGAGTGCCGCGCTTGTAGATCTGCTATATTTTGGAAATTCTTGAAAACTTGTGCAAATCTTTGAATATATATACTTTTTAAAGCGAACATTTTAACTCCGATCCATGCTTCTGGGGGTCCCTGGAACAACATATTTTGAGATGGGGGGGGGGAGGTTTTGGGGGTCCATGACATGGAAAACTGGAGCGCCACTGATATAGCAATATAAAGTTTTTGTTCAAAAAACTGCTTGTAGAATATGTATTCAAAGATTTTTTTTTTTTTTTTTTTTTAAATAGCCAAATAAATCTTGAAATGACACAGATGTGTTCCCGGTCTTAATGGGTTCAAATAACACTCAGGATTTACAGTATAAACTCTCAAGAGTTACACATGGAAAAAAATGTAGTATGGATTTCAATGTGTATGTTGGACATTATTGCTTCTCATTCTCATCACTCATGTATTTGGTATACAGATGGTGGAAGTTAACAAAATAGTTATTTGAAGACTCTGCAAGTTTCTCTCCAGGCTCCTGGCATGACCCCATACGCCCCCCCCCTCCTCGCTAAACATCTCCATCAGTTGCTGCCGAAACCCTTCTTTTTGGTATTCCTCTAAACGCGGCTGGTTTCATCAAAGTCAGCGAGGCATTTTAAGTGATTATAATCAATTTTAAAGCTCTCTCTGTCTGCCCTCAGAGCTAATGATCAGCATGGATTAGACTAGAGAGACAGTTCTTCCACCGTGGTGCCTGCTCTGGTGCAGAGAGCAAACGGGGGGCAAAGGGGAAGAAGAGATTGAAGAAGAAAGAAAGAAAGAAGGGATTCAGGGTGCTATTATATAGACAAAAGGCTGCGGAGAAAACAACAAATGGCTTCTGAGAGGAAAGTGTGTGTTAGTGCTGATTTTGACAGCAAATTTAGATTTTGTTTTAGTCGTAGTCTTTTGAATCAAATTACTTTTTAGTTTATTCATATTTTAGTCATCTGAAATGTTTTAGTTTTTGTCTAGTTTTGGTCGACTAAATATCATAAGATTATAGTCGACTAAATCTGCAGTTGATTTAGTCGACTAGAATGTATTTTGGCGGTGCCTTGATGGCGTCATAGTGGCTGATTTCACACTTTGTTTCCTGTTGAAAATAGCAGATCTACAAGTTCACAACGCGTCGCGCTGCGACGCGTTGTGAGCTTGTAGATCGGCTATTTTCAGAGGGCAACACCCGAGCACCCGAACCAAACATAAAATGACTTGTCTTTTAGTTCTACTGGATCTCTTCTCCACTATAGTCCCTCACTAACATTTTAGTCTAGTTTATATTTGTTGACAAAATTGTCAATATACTTAGTCGTAGTTTCAGTCCTCATAGTTTAGTTTTTATCTAGTTTTCGTCAGTGAAAAAAGATAGTCGACGAACATTTTTCGTCATAGCTTTAGTCCAGTGGTTCTCAAACTTTTTCATGTCAAGGACCCCCAAATGGACACTTATTAGCCCGCGGACCCCCATTTGAAAAGATACATTTTAAGGACCCCCAGTTTGACATGCATTAGGGCTACGGACCCCCATTTAATGGCATTTCTATCTCTGGGACCCCAATTCATGTTGTAAAATCAATGTTATCTTAACTCTGATAAGTGTACAAATGGGTCCATTTGGTTCCATTTCTACACTCTCAGAGTTACAGACCCATAAGGGTCCATTTGGTTCCTATCCATCATTTAGCTGGGGACCCCCTGGAACCCATTCAAGTACCCCTGGGGGTCCCCGGACCCCACTTCGAGAACCAATGCTTTAGTCGACGAAATCAACACTGGTGTGTGTTTGCATTAGAGAGGTGAGAGAAAGCGATTGAGAGAGAGAGAGAGCGAGAGAGAGGGGGGGGAAGGGAGGGGGAGGGGAGGGTGTTGGTCTCCGATGTTGCCAGCCTTGCTGCCGGTGTGTTGTGTTGTGTGGCTTGTATAATATAATTACTCTCATGTCTCTGAGCTGATGTCACCGGGAGATAGTGTGAGGGGGATGACAGTATCTGTGGCTTGGGCCAGGCAGCACAGAGATGATAGCTGCCGCGATAAGGATCTTTGGGTACATGTTTCCTCCCTCTAGCTCTAGGGGGGGGGCCCGGGACGCTTATTGACCCGTGAATGAGAGAGAGAGAGAGGACTGCAGTCTTCTTCTTCTTCTCTTTTTTCTGTTCTTTATTAGTTCCCCTCCTCTCTATCTCTCTCTGAACAGGAGGAACACATGGGCCTTTCTTCTTCATGTTGTTCCTCCTGTACTTCAGATCTTTAAACCCTTTTGTATTTTTTGCAACACCACTCGCCGTTCCCCCCGCCTTCCTTCCTTTCCTCACTTCCCCCCCCCTCCCTCCCTCGTCTCCTCTCTCTCTCTCTCTTCAGCACCCCCCCCCCCCCCCCCCCCCCCCCCCCTCACCCCCCTGCACCCTCCTCCCTCTGCGGTCTCTCCCTCCTGGCTCTCCCCTACAGAGCCCATCAAAGCGGGCAGACAGTGGGCAGGCTTTAGTGAGCCTGCAGTGGGTGACCACCACGTCCACACGCCTGGCATGAAGGGAGATGAGACCTGACTGACTGACTGAGCGAGTGTGTGTGTGTGTGTGTGTGTGGAGGGGCTGGGCTAGAGGAGGCTAGAGGAGGTCAGCCAAGCAATGAGTTCTGTTTAGAACTCATTGCTTGGCAGAGTCTTTGGAGACGGGGAGAGACGGGGGGTGGGGGGTGGGGGGTGGTGGTGGGCTCGTTTGACTCTAGGGGGATGTCTGCATGTGTCCCTGTAGACCTCGTTTGAGGTTCGAGTCGAGCAGCATTTTTCCCTGTAAAGGCGCTCGGTGAATCGTTTCCCTCCCACTTTCTCATCCTTGCTCTTAACCGCTTGAGTATCTTAAGCCAGTGGTTCGCAAACATTTCCACGTCAAGGACACCCCCATCAAGAGGAAATTTGTCAACATTTCTTTGAGCGCTTTTCCAAGTGCTCAAAGCACTTTACAATGGTTCATTCATTCATACAGGTTCATGGTCGCATCTCGACGCGTCCTGCATGGGCTTTGATCAGCTATTTTCGCATAGCTGTGGACAATAAAAATGGGTTCAGTGTTTTTTTTTAGCTGGGGACCCCCTGGGAGCCCCTGGAGGACCCCCTGGAGGACCCCTTGGAGGACCCCTGAGGGTCCCCGGACGCCACCTTGAGAACCACTGTCTTACGCCACTCTTTTATTGTCATGGAAAATAACAGCTTATTTGGGCACAACGTTGGAGGGCTAATAGATACACTTGACATGAATGCCATCTAAAAGTCTGTTTAAATGATGCTAACCTGTGCTGTATTGCCTAGGGAACAATCTCAGTTTCACACATTGTCTTTAATGCTGGGGAAAAAAGGAATGCGATAACATGCTAATGTAACAACATGCCAGATGAACACGTAAATACTGTGTTGTTGTTCGTGTGAAATCACGCTGAGTGTGTGGATCCCTGGAAGAACCGTATGTAAGACAGGAAGGGTGGGGGGGGCGAGCTGGTACTTTGCAGGGCAAGTGTAAGAGATGCTAATTGAAGAGCACAAAATGGCTTTGTTTGGTCCACTCGTGATTGACTCTATAACTGCCTCCCTATTTCCCACGGGGACCGGCAACGGAACAGAAACAAGCGAATGAAATAAACACATCGGACATGGGGAACGTTCTTCTAAAGCCGGCACTTTGTAATCTAAACTCGATTGAGTTAAATCACCCCTCGAGGAAGCCGTTCTCCGTGTCGCCATGGCGAGGGAGATACTGTCTCTCCTGCACCAGTCAAGTCGGTAGATAGTAGGCTGCTGTCAGTGGTGGAAGAAGTACTCAAATGTTTTACTTAAGTAAAAGTATCGATACTGCACTGTAGAAGTACTCTGTTACAAGTAAAAGTCTGGAATTAAAAATGTACTCGAGTAAAAGTACAAAAGTATTGGTATCAAAATGTACTTAAAGTACCAAATGTAAAAGTGCTAAGATGTTTGAAAATAGCAGATCTACAAGCTCACAACGCGTCGCATCGCGACGCGTTGTGAGCTTGTAGATCGGCTATTTTCAAATAGCCTATGTATAATATAGGGCTAAAGAGGTTAATGTATGTTTTATAATGTAATAAATGATATCAGCAAAGTAACTAGTAACTAGTTTTCAAATAATTGTAAAGTACAGTAAAAGTACAATATTTGCCTCTGAGATGTAGGTGGAGTAGAAGTAAAAGTATAGACAATTGGAAATATTCCAGTAAAGTAAAAGTACCTCAAAATTGTACTTAAGTACAGTACTTGAGTAAATGTACCTAGTTACTTTACACGACTGGCTGCTGTACATGTGTAGATGCACTCACTCTCACTTACATAAACAGACAAGTTATGCGTACAGTGTATACTGCACACGCTGCACACGCTGCATACACATACAGTACATAGAGTGACCCCTCCCTCCCACAGCAAATGGTACAGTGGTTTAACTCTTTGAGTGTAAACATGGATGTCCATTGTCTTTAAAATGTAACCACTCAAGCCTAGTGGTTCATTTCAAGGTTGCATGTCAAGGACCCCCAACATAATATGTATTTGGCCACGGACCCCCATCTCAAAATATTTTGTTCCAAGGACCCCCAGAAGCAAAGATTTGAGTTACAAATGTTCTCCTTAAAAAAAAAGTATATATATTACACAAGTTTTCACAATTCTTCACAATTCTTCAAAAATAGCAGTTCTACAAGCTCATAGCGTGGCACTCGGTGCCCCGCTATGAGCTTGTGTATCTGCTATTTTTGAATAGCCAAAGTATAAAATAATGGTTAAAGTGGTTAAAATGATTGTGACACTATATGACCTAATTTTGCTGGGGACCCCTTGGTACCCACCCAAGGACCCCTGGGTGGGTCCTTGGTACTATATACCTTATAGTACGACAAATAGCGGAAGGCACATTGCGCTATTGCTTGTAGATCAGCTATTTTTGCTATTTACTTTCGACATGCCGAAAATGTGGTGATTTTGCCCGCATGCACACACTGTGAAGAATAAGTAGGATAAGCTGTATTGCACAGTATTTAAAAAATTAACACTCCCGAATAAGGATCCTTAACTTTACTTTAAAATACTTTAATGTAAAAATATCCATGGCCAGGATTTGCCTGGCCATGGGATTTAAACTGGTCACGAAGAAAGGGGGGGGAAAAAAAACATTCATTTGCAAGGTGTAAAATATCCCCATCCAGACATGGTTCCAGCAGTACAATGATGGATTAATTGGTTCTGGGAAAGGTCAGGGGGGAGGAAGAGGCAAGAAGATGGAGGCAGAAATCTTTCAGCCCTTTACAACCTAATATCCTCAACCACAGAGGGGGAGGGGGGGGGGTTGTCTCTATGGCGGCCAACTAGCAGAAGACTAAATGTATGATTGCTATTGATCATGGGATCGATAATGAGGCCTCTTCTTAAATTTCACATCGCTGTGTTTTTGGGACTCTGCCTGTACCCTTGAGCGCCCATGGCTGGATGCACAGTACCATCCTTATAGAGTTAGAGCTGCAATGCACAACTTATTTTTGTTTAACCGCTCAAACGCTAAATCAGGGGTCTTCAACAGGGGGTCCGGGACCCCTAGGGGGTCCTCAGAGTCACTACATGGGGTCCGCCAAATCTTTGGGTGACATGATTTTCTTTTTACCTGAACCTCTTGAACCCTAGCATCCCTTTTCTGAGGAGAACTTTAGCCAAAAATAGCAGATCTACAAGCTCACAACGCCTCGCAGCGCGAGGCGTTGTGAGCTTGTAGATCGGCTATTTTTGCCAAAGAGGTGTCTGGTGTAGAGGGGAAAAAGAGCAGACGTAGTGAACAAAAAAAGTTGAATCTGAAACACAATTTTATACAATATAGAGGGGGGTCCCTGCCTCATCTCTCTCTCAGCTAGGGGGTCCCTGGCCTGAAAACGTTGAAGACCCCTGCGCTAAATATTGTGTTTGTATGTTGATCGGGGGTCCATCAGGGGTCTATACTTGGTCCCCTCCTTTGTTCCTGCTACAGCCTAATCTCTTGAAAATAGTTGATATACGAGCTCGCAGATCTGCTATTTTCTTACTTTATCATTTTTATCCCACCATTTTGTAACCCATTTCTTTCCACCCAGTGCCAATTGCCTATGTAATGAGGGATCAACTCTCCCTCTGCCAGCTTAGGGAGAGCCCAGAACTGAGCTCATGCTTCCTTCAATGCATGAGGAAGAGTGAGCAGACTTATCACCTGACAGGGGGGGGGGGGGTTTACGTAGCTCATGGAAGGAACACGTTATTCCAACCAGTTCCTTTCCCCTCCATCAGGCGCCCCGGCTGACCAGGGGGAGGCAGTATAGAGACCAGGATTACTGCATGTTTTCTTTGTGAGGGTACCTACCCTAGGGCAGTGGTTCTCAAACTTTTTCATGTCAAGGACCCCCAAATTGACACTTATTAGCCCGCGGACCCCCATTTCAAAAGATATGCCAGGGACCCCCATAAGAGAAGATTTTTTACGGCTCTAGCAGTGATTCTCAACAGTTTTAATTTCAAGGACCCCCAGTTTGACATGCATTAGGCTACGGACCCCCATTTAATGGCATTTCTATCACTTGGACCACAATTTATATTGTAAAATCTAGGTCAATTTAACTCTGACGGTGCATTTTAACAGCGGGCAACTCTCGGGCGATGCCGGGCGACGTCGCCCAAAATATAAAGAAAGTCTATGAGAGCCGGCAACTACTGGCGATCTGGCGAAGTGGGCGGGGGGGGCGATGAAAGATGGATTTTCTTTATCTTTTTGGGCGACGTTGCCCAGAGTTGCCCGCTATTAAAATGCACCGTGAGAGTGTACACATGGAACCAAATGGACCCGTTAGGGTCCATTTGGTTCCGTTTGTACACTCTCAGAGTTACAGACCCAACAAGGGTCCATTTGGTGCCTAATCTATCATTTAGCTGGGGTCCCCCTGGAGCTCCGTCAAGGACCCCTGGGGGTCCCCGGACCCCACTTTGAGAGCCAATGCCCTAGGGGACACGGGGAAAACATGCAAACTCCACACAGAAAGGCCCTTTCACCAACCCCACCTTGGGTATATGGGCACTGATGACGCAGAGGAGAAGAACACGCTATTTTTGCTGAATGTTTCGCCCTATTATGTCATTCCCAGAATAGCTAGGGGTCGCTAGGGCTCAAGTGGTTAATGAATAAAACATTATGTTAACCATTCTGTATGGTTAAGTATGTTAATACAATATATAACTAGTACGTTTGTGGCAGTTGGAGATGGTCTCCCTAACTCTACTATTGAGAAATGTAGACCCTGGTGTCAGATAGGACAGCGGTTCTCAAACTTTTTCATGTCAAGGACCCCCAAATTGACACTTATTAGCCCGCGGACCCCTATTTGAAAAGATAAGCCAGGGACCCCCATAAGAGAAGATTTTTACGGCTCTAGCAGTGATTCTCAATCATTGTAATTTAAGGACCCCCCCAGTTTAACATTATAACAGCATTAGGCTACGGACCCCCATTTAATGGCATTTCTATCTCTGGGACCCCAATTCATATTGTAAAACCATGTTAATTTAACTCTTGAGAGTGTACAAATGGAACCAAATGGACCCGTTAGGGTCCATTTGGTTCCATTTGTACACTCTCAGAGTTACAGACCCAGGGGTACATTTGGTTCCTATAAATCATTTAGCTGGGGACCCCACTTTGAGAACCAACGAGATAGGACACCTGTAGGCTACCAGTTGACGAGCAGTACCGCCTGAATCTCATAAACACCCGGGATTCTGTCTCGTGGTGACAGAGAAACCCACGACTCGGGTTAGAATCCCGGGTATAAGACATGAAACTCACGGATTTGCAACTTTTAATCGCGAGTGCACAAAATGTAACCAATATTTGGAATTTGCGATGGTATTGTCATCATTATCTATAAGTTATGAAATGAATACGAGCAACTCTTGGAAAAACAACCAATATAGACTTATAGCCCACAATGACGGTATCAGCAAAGCGCAGTATATGGTATTTGCATATAATGGGACAAATTAACCCATTGATACCTGGAACAACGCATATGTGTCACTTTAGATGTCTTTGGGCTATTCAAAAATAGCAGATCTACAAGCTCATAGCGCGGCACCGAGTGCCGCGCTATGAGCTTGTAGATCTGCTATTTTTGAAAAATCGTGAAAATTATTTTTTTTTTATTTTTTTCCAAAAAACTGTTAGGATTTAGAAAATGTTTAGAAGCGGCCTCAGGTCTCAATGGGTTAATTGATGCCCCGCATGTAGCAAGAAGCCAGAGACCTCGGTATAGGTAAGAGCCAGGCAGGATGTCACAACAACTATTCTTTTCTTGCATTTTT
>NC_139950.1:43826076-43848576 GCF_963454915.1 Gymnoscopelus microlampas
ATATACAAGCTCGTAGCGCGGCACCAAGTGCCGCGCTACGAGCTTGTAGATCTGCTATTTTTGAAAAATCGTGAAAATATGTGCAAATCTTTGAATACATATATTTCTTTTTTTTAAAACCATCATCCAAAGTCTTTGCTTCTGGGGATTCTAGAAAATATCTTCTAAATCCTAACAGTTTTTTGAAAAAAAAACTTTTCATCTCAAGGACCCCCCAAAAATATATGTATTTGGCCGCGGACCCCCATCGCAAAATATGTTGTTCCAGGGACCCCCAGAAGCACAGATTTGAGTAAAAAATGTTCGCCTTAAAAACAAAAAAAAAATATATACTGTATATATTGAAAGATTTGCACAAAAACAATTAAAAAGAAAAATAGCAGATCTACATAAAATAGCAGAAGTACTACTTGTATATCTGCTATTAATAGCCCAAAGAAATCTAAAATTGACACACAGATGCGTTCCCGGTTTTAATGGGTTAAGACAGTGGGGCCCCTGTCAGCTCTGCCTGGATGGACCATTCCGCCCCACAGGCAGGCCTCATGTATCACTTAGAGCTCAGGGGAAGTGAGTGTGGCGGACAGGGGGCGGCAGGGGAGGGTAGGGGGGTACATACACTGGGGGGGGGGGGGGGTTCTGAGTGACACTGGTCGACTGAGCATTCGTGTCATAATGTTAGTAGTGGCCCAGGGGGGGGCTGGGTCTGTTCACCTCAGTCATGAACCGATGGTCCCTCTGCCATGAAGAGAGAGAGAGAGAGGAACGGCCGCTGTGACTGTGACCGCGGCCCCGAGGCCCCAGTCTGTGATGAGGTGAAGGCTTATCTGTTTAGAGGAGTGTGAGGAGAGAGGGTCTGCTTAGAGGAGTGTGAGGAGAGAGAGTTGAAGGTCTCTTTAGAGAGAGAGAGAGAGAGAGAGAGAGAGGAGAAGGTTTGTTTATGGAGCAGTGGCAGACTGTAGAATGAGGCCCGTAGCCGTAGCTGTGGCTCAGTGTCATTGACCCGGCCCTCAAGCAGATTTCTTTTAACCAGAGTAGATGTAATGTCCAGTATCCTGGTGCATATTTGGGGTTTGATACTTTTATCAGGCATTACTAACATAGGATCCATTTAAAAAGCTAACAGTAGGGGACCTTGCGGTCCAGGCACATTTTTGAGGGGCCTCAAATGGAATGAAAAACAGGCCCCTGACTATTAGAAACCTAGATACCTCATTGGCCTCTGCAGTTCGTTGGAGCAATTGGTATCGCGGCCGCCATTTTAGCGTAGGAAAACGGACACTCAAAGTGACTACTGGCCAATCACAGCGCTCACAGCGCGTTGACTACTGGCCAATCACAGTGCGTCTTTTCTAAGACCTGTCAGAATCTAGTTGTCCCGCCCCCACCTGCCTCTGATTGGCCTACCGAACGCCCCCTTCTGTGACACACGCGGAATCTTCAGGGAAGCTTTCCTACGCTAAAATGACCCCCGTGATACCAATGCCTCAGAGCTGAAGGAGGCGTCTACCTTTATATGTCTATGGTTGAGGCCCCAGGCGGTCGCCAAACCTTGCCTACAGCAAAAACCGCCCCTGGTGTGAGGAGAGAGAGTAGAAGGTCTCTTTTAGAGGAGTGTGACTAGACAGTAGAAGGTGCATTGGGCACAACATGGCTTATAAAACATTGTTTATCGTGCCACGTTCAGAAGCTGTGTCCAGTGTAAACACTCAAGCTGTCCTTGAAGCTGTTCTCTGCCTCAGATTTTAGACTACTGTAATGCATAGCATTAGTCCTCAGTGTGAATTGAACTGATGAAAATGCACTCTCTCTCTTTTGACACGTTGGACCTTTGACACTTTTAGGATAGGATTGAATTCCTCAAAACAGTGTTTTGTGATATATTTGACCGTTATTGAGATGTATCAGCCTATTCGTGATTGTTATTGAAGTCTCATGCCTTTCAAAACACATCTTGAATTCATAATCACACGATACATACAGTAATGACCACATAATCAAAATGCTATTCTACTCATGGATGATGGCTCAATGGAGCTAAATTACAAAACCTAAAAAGTCGTGTGTGATTTTTGAGGTGATTAAGATATGTTCTGAGAGGCATCAGACTTCAATAACAATCTTGAATAGGCTGAAATTATCTCAATAACAGAAAAAAATATATCAAACTATTTTTTAGGATTTAAACCCCATCAATGTAAGCGTTACAAAGGACTCGCATTTAACCCATTAAGACCGGGAACGCATCTGTGTCACTTTTTGATTTGAGCTAAAAAGCATTATTTTACACTTTGGGCTATTCAAAAATAGCAGATATACAAGCTCATAGCGCGGCACCGAGTGCCGCGCTATGAGCTTGTAGCTCTGCTATTTTTGAGAAATCGTGAAAATGTGTGCAAATCTTGGAGTATATATATTGTTTTAAAGCGAACATTTTTTATTTTATTTAGAAAACATTTGTAGAATCGGCTTCAGGTCTTAATGGGTTAAAAGAGGCTGGTATGCTCCTGATGATTTTGACGGATATATCCACATCCAGATAACCTTTTGACCCACACGGCAATAGAAAAGAACAATCAAAGTGCATCCCGCTTTTAATTAACTGAATTATGCACATAATACGCACACCTCCATTCCAAATAAGCTAGACACCAAAGAGATGAAATTCCAAATGTTTGATGTCTTTCCAGGGTGCTACCTGGGATAACTTCACAGACAGTAACACCATGCCCTCATACAGAGGATTTGTGTTCTCATATTAAACGCTATAACTCTGATGAATATTCAATACATTGTTTATATATGACTCACAGTTTCAAACCACAAAATATCAACTCATTTTAACCCATTAAAAGACCTGGAACTGTGTCATTTTTAGATTTGAGCTAAAAAGCATTATTTTACACTTTGGGCTATTCAAAAATATCAGATCTACAAGCTCATAGCGCGGCACCGAGTGCCGCGCTACGAGCTTGTAGATCTGATATTTTTGAAAAATCGTGAAAATGTGTGCAAATCTTTGAATATAAATACTTTTAAAGCAAACATTTTTAACTCAAATCTTTGCTTCTGGGGGGTCCCTGGAACAATATATTTTGATGGGGGTCCGCAGCCAAATACATATAATTTTGGGGGTCCTTGACATGAAAAAGATTGAGCACCACTGATATAGAAACATATGTTTTTTCAGAAAACTGTTGAGATTTAGGAGACATGTAGAATCGGCTTCAGGTCTCAATGGGTTAAGACCGGGAAAGTCATTTTACCTGTCATTTTAGATTTTAACCACTCTAACCATTATCTTATACTTGGGCTATACAAAAACAGCAGATCTACAAGCTCATAGGAGCCCACGAGCTTCTAGATCTGCTATTATTTATTTTTTTGAAAAATGTGTGCAAATCTTTGAATGCATATGTTTTTTAAAGCAAACATTTTTAACTCAAATCTTTGCTCCTGGGGATTCTTCAAATGCCTTCTTTAATCCTAACAGGTTTTTTTCTTTTGAAAAAAAGCGTATGTTGCTATAATCAGTGCATGGTTCACCGACCCGTCCCCCTCCATCTCAAAATATGTTATTCCAGGGACCCCCAGAGGCAAGGATTTGACTTAAAAATGTTCGCCTTAAAAAAAAATATATATATATATATATATATATATATATATATATATATATATATATATATATATATTCAAAGATTTGCCAAAATATTCACGATTGCAGGTAGTACAGTATATCTGCTATTTTTGAATAGCCAAAGATATAAAAAAAATCACACCATGTGTGAAGGTAGCGGCGCCTTTGATACATTTTGTCATCGATATGTGTTTATAATGTGTTTATAGCCACGTGTCACGTGAAGCTTGACCGCCGCTAAAAATGACGTGTCTGACCAATCAGAACGTTGACGGTGAACACGGACAAAGTCAGGTATAGAGCAGGAAGTCAGGTATAGAGCAGGAAAAATTACACATCTGTGTCATTTTTAGCGGCGCTAGCCGCTCTACACCTTTAGGTGTAGAGCGGCTAGCGCCGCTAAAAATGACACAGATGCGTTCCCGGTCTTAATGGATTAAGCCCTGTTTTCCAAAATGGCAGATCTACCAGCTTACTACATCACCTATACTAATGAGATGCTCAAAATGGAGACACCAGGTTGAACGTGGTTAAGAAGAAAACATTAATTGATAGCCTACTGCATCAGTAGCAGTCCATCCCCCCCCCCCCCCCCCCCCCCAACCTCCCCCCCCCCTAAGCCGTTGAGCTATATGCGTTGATGTTACATCATGGATTAGGGGATGATGATACAACTGCTTTGCTGCTGGATATGATATGAGAGCCAATTTTGGATGTTCTCATAACCAGGCCGTCCCAGAGTGCAAGAGTAGCATATAAAAAGGCTACGGCTGTGTTTCCTGAACCTCTCTCTCTCTCTCTCTCTCCCTCTCTCTCCCTGCTCTCTTTCTCTCCATCTCTCTCTGTCTGGTTTCTCTCCAGTAGTGGTGGAAAGTAACTAAGTACATTTACTTAAGTACAATTTTGTGTTTTTTGTGCTTTACTTTGAGTATTTCCAATTTCCAATACTTTTACTTCTACTCCACTACATCTCAGAGGCAAATATAGTAAATACTTTTACTCCACTACAATTCAATTATTTAATTATTTGGAAACTTTAGGTACTAGTTACTTTTCAGATATAAAGTATTACATTATAAAACATACATTAACCACTTTAGCCCTATTTTATACCTAGGCTATTTGAAAATAGCAGATCTACAAGCTCACAACGCGTCGCATCGCGACGCGTTGTGAGCTTGTAGATCGGCTATTTTCAAACATTTTAGTACTTTTACTGTTGGTACTTTAAGTACATTTTGATGCCAATACTTTTGTACTTTTACTCAAGTATTTTTTTTATTCTCGACTTTTACTTGTAACAGTCAGAGTATTTCTATACTGCAATATTGGTACTTTTACTTACGTAAAAAATGTGAGTACTTTTTCCACCACTGCCTAAACCTCTCGCTCTCTCTCTCCCTCTCCCCCTCTCTCTCTCTCTCTCTCTCTCCCTCTCTCCCTGCCCTCTTTCTCTCCGGTTTCTCTCCATTCCACTGTACTCTACTGCTTATAGGCTCACTTCAGTGGTCGGGCTACTCTACCCTTTTCCTCCTTTTTCTGTTTGTTTTTCACTGAGATTGCGTCTCATTGCCGGCACCTTCTAATAAGGATGACAAATATGGGGGCCAAGCACTAATGTGCCGCTTAGCTCTCTCACTCAATTTCTTAATTTAATTACAGCTAATTAGCAAAGCAGAGAGACACAGAGAGAGAGAGAGAGAGAGAGAGAGAGAGAGAGAGAGAGAGAGAGAGAGAGAGAGAGAGAGAGAGAGAGAGAGAGAGAGAGAGAGAGAGAGAGAGAGAGAGAGAGAGAGAGAGAGAGAGAGAGAGAGAGAGAGAGAGAGAGAGAGAGAGATCATCTATTCTAAATTCTTGTTTGTTTTTGTTCGTTCCAAGCTATTGCTGTATTGCATGCGCAGTTAGAATATTGAACTTTCACATTCGTATTGATCGGTGGTGGAAAAAGTACTCAAATGTTTTACTTAAGTAAAAGTATCAATACTGCAATGTAAGTACTCTGTTACAAGTAAAAGTCCAGATTAAAAGATGTACTCGAGTAAAAGTATTGGTATCAAAATGTACTTAAAGTACCAAAAGTAAAAGTACTAAAATGTTTGAAAATAGCCGATCTATACAAGCTCGGAACTTGTAGATCGTCTATTTTCAAATAGCCTAGGTATAAAATAGGTCTAAAGTGGTTAATGTATGTTTTATAATGTAATCATTTATATCTGCAAAGTAACTAGTAACAAAACTAACTAAATATTTCCCTCTCAGACGTAGCGGAGGAGAAGTAAAAATATAGACAAATGGAAATACTCCAGTAAAGTAAAAGCACCTCAAAATTGTACTTGGAAGTACAGTACTTGAGTAAACGTACTTAGTTACTTTACACTACCGGTATCGATTATCATCAACAATATTATTCATTCCACGTAGGAGTTTTGAAATCCTCTTGGACAAGCGGTGGAGAACGGAGTATCAGGGCATTGAACTGTAACGCTTTCTATTGACTGCACTGTATACACGCCAATAAGCCTAGACTTATTGAGCCAACACGCGGTACAGTTAGCCACTATAGCCACACCCTGTGCTATGGTTTGATTTAGCACCGTGTGGCCGATACAGGCCCAGCTTTCTGCTGACTGCAAAGTGAATAGACTCTGTTCTGTTCCACTCATCTTGATAAAGACTTCAAAGTGGAATTTATCACCGGGAAAACCACAGAGGTTAGCAATGGAGAAGAAAAAAGAGGATCCTCAGTTAATTTAACCACACATTTAGACCGGGAAAGCATCTGACTGTGTCGTTTTTTAATTGTATTTGGCTATTTAGAAAGAGCAGATCTACAAGCTCATAGCGCGGCAGCTTGTAGATCTGCTATTTAAAAAAAAAAAACACTGTGTGCAAATCTTTCAATACATATATTTTTTTAAACATTTTCAACTTTGCGTCTGGGGTGTCCCTGGAACAAAATATTTTACAAATTTTATTTATATTCAAAGTTTTGCACACATTTTCACATTTTTTTTCAAAAATAACAGATCTACAAGTTCATGTAGATCTGCTATTTTACTACAAATGGACCCGGTCAAGGGAGCAAAATAGTTTGAGGTGGATGTCCACGGTCAAATACATACCTATTTACATATGTTGGGGGTCCTTGACATGAAAAGGTTTGAGCACCACTGATGAGTTTTTCAGAGAACTGTTTTAGAAGACATTTTGTAGATTCGGCCTCAGGTCTAAACGGGTTAAGAGTAGGGATTCGTCGATATATCGGCCATTTATCGGCCTCGGACGATATTTGCCACTATCGGTCAACATCGGTATCGGCAACAAAACATAAATAATGTTTTGATATTTTTTTTCTGGTTAAAGTTAGAGGAGTTAGGAGGCAGTTATGTTTTTTTCTGCTGATTCTGAACAGTTATTTCTTACAATGAAGATGTATTTGTTTCCCTGGCACCAAAAACTAAATAAACAAATATTGGTATCAGCATCGGCTATCTGCTAAATTGTTATTTTAAACATCGGTTTCGGCCAAGAATCTCCATATCGGTGCAACCCTAGTTAAGAGCTTTTTTCCCCATGTTTTTGTTTTATCATAGTTAATCATCACCTAGATGTGTTACATGAGAAAAGGTAATGCACAACACAATGTGCAAAGCATTGGCTCGCTGTTGGCCATTGGCTTGGCTTTAGTTTCCCACTCATACATGCTCATTAAAACTTCCCTTTGTGTGATTTCAGCCCTACATGGGGTTATTAATCCTTTAAGACCGGGAACGCATCTGTGTGTCATTTTAAGATTTCTTTGGCTATATAAAAAATAGCAGATCTACAAGCTCGTAGCGCGGCACCGAGTGCCGCGCTACGAGCTTGCAGATCTGCTATTTATTTATTTTTAAATCATGAAAATGTGTGATTTTTTTGTATCTTTTATATACATTTTTTAACTCACATCTTTGCTTCTGGGGGTCCCTGGATAGATGGGAGGGGGTCCGCAGACAAATACATATTATTTTGGGGGTCCTTGACATGAAAGAAGTTTGAAAACCATTGATAATATAGCAACATAAGTACAAAAAATAATAATAATAATACACTTTAGGGGATTTTTTTTTTTATGATTTAGACATTTGAAAATCCCCAGAAGCAAAGATTTGAGTTCAAAACATTTGCTTTAAAAAAAAAATATATATATATATTCAAACTAAAGATTTGAACACATTTTCACGATTAAAAAAAGAAAAATAGCAGATCTACAAGCTCGTAGCGCGGCACTCGGTGCCGCGCTACGAGCTTGTATATCTGCTATTTTTATATAGCCAAAGAAATCACGCGAGATGCGTTCCCGGTCTCAAAGGGTTAAGGTTGCTCCTTGGCACGACTCGTGATGAAACTGTTCCTCATGTCTGCTGCGGTTTCCTCTCTTATATTACAGAGCACCCAATTATTAGGGATGGTGTTGTTTTGTGTGCCGAGAGAGGATTATGGCAGAGTCAACTAGCCACTGACTTGTGTTGCCCTCCTCCCTAGGGCGCGTTGCTCACTGAAGACGGGAAATGGCTTTTTCCCCGCGAACAAAGGGGCTGGTGAACAAAGGCAGGGGTTTTTAATTGTTGTGAGAAGCTTTGCCAGTATACGTTCAATAGAAACAAATGAACAGATAAAGGAACTGATGATTGGGTGGATGATAGAGAGGGAAAGGGGGGGATTTGAAGGACGTTTGCACACATCTATCGTCTCGCTATCCTAGTCGTCCAGTCATTGTGTGCAGCTGGTCGCCCCTGATATCAATGTGACAGACAAGCCTTATACGCTTCTCCCTCTTTCTAACTTCTACTGCTTCAACAGTTGATGGAAATGTTTGCTTTGAGCTGCTGTTGTTCTCATTATTTGTTATTTATGTTTATATAACGCGCCTATCGAATGCAACTGGCAACTGGTTAACTCTTTAAGACCGGGAACGCATCTACGCATCTGTGTGTCATTTTTAGATTTCGTTGGGCTATTCAAAAATAGCAGATCTATAAGCTCATAGCGCGGCACCGAGTGCCGCGCTATATGAGCTTGTAGAGCTGCAATTTTAAAAAAATCATGAAAAGTCGGCACATATTTGACTTTTTTTTTTTTTTTTTTAAGGACATTTGTAACTCAAATCTTTGCTTTTGAGGGTTCCTGGAACTAAATATTTTACAAGTGTTCGCTTTAAAAATATATATATTCCAAGATTTTGCCACGGATTTTCACGATTTTTCAAAAATAGCAGATCTACAAGCTCATAGCGCGGCATTCAGTGCCGCGCTATGAGCTTGTATATCTGCTATTTTTTTAATAGCCAAAGAAATCTAAAAATGACACACAGATGCGTTCCCGGTCTTAATGGGTTAATTGCCTCATACTGTCAAAATGTCCAGTTATGACTACAAAGGACGATGATAGATTTATTGACAAGATGTCTGACCTATGTTTTCCTTTGATGTGGTATATTGTGGACAATAATATGGCATTACAAAGACCTATTAACCAATTAATCCAAACAAAAGAAGAAAAACAAATGCTGGTTCTATTTCTAGGAGGCAGAATATACAAATCATGTTGGATAAAAAGGAGTAAAAAGGCTGGATGCAGTATTCATGTCTGTTTACAGCAGTTACTGTAGCTACGGATTAGGGTTGAAAATTCCCGCTGATGAGTTAATAATGCTGGAAACGGTGTAACTGTCTAAAGTGTGATTGCGAACACAAAAACGGTGACTACATTGCATTAATTCAATAGGAATGAGGCCGGTTTTACTTTAAATGCTCTCGGTTCAGTGGATTTTCTTCCAACCTTTTTTTTTCCTTTAACGGTTTACTGTATGACCCATCATGTTTAAAATAAGCATGGGATAATCCATGATGAGCTGTACAGTTATCAAAAAATAATGCACAACACTAGGGGCTAATTGCATGACTTTTTAATAACCGCAGGACTCCTCCAAGTGGATTATCCCACTTATCAATGATTCAAATAGTTGTGTTTATTCAAATGTCTTTCCAACGTTAGCCCTGCAGTATCCATTAACATAGGAATAAAAGTTATACTTAGTCAGTCGGCTGATAATAATAGTCATGACTCAGCGCCACAAAACCAACACATAATGTTTTAGGTTTTCCTCTAAAAGCTTGAACGTTATATTAAAATCCATGCAGTGTTTAAGAGCAGTTTGTGGCTCATGTTAGCTTTAATCATTGGTTCTCAAAGTGGGGTCCGGGGACCCCCAGGGGTCCTTGAGGGAGTTCCAGGGGGTCCCCAGCTAAATGATGGATAGTTAGGAACTAAATGGACCCTTATGGGTCTGTAACTCTGAGAGTGTACAAATGGAACCAAATGGACCCTAACGGGTCCATTTGGTTCCATTTGTACACTCTCAGAGTCAAAATTAACATTGATTTTACAACATAAATTGGGGTCCCAGAGATAGAAATGCCATTACATGGGGGTCCCCTTAGCCTAATGCATGTCAAACTGGGGGTCCTTGAAATTAGAATGGTTGAGAATCACTGCTAGAGCCGTAAACAAATCTTCTCTTATGGGGGTCCCTGGCTTATCTTTCTCATCTGGTCTTGCTGTTGGTGGTTCATCCGGGGTCACTAGAGCTTGTGTAATAAGTTAATTAGAGGATTTTTATTGTGGATCAAAAACAGATTTTTTTTTGTTCTCTTGTTTGATCTCCTTTCCCCCTTGCCCCTTTTATTATCCACTTTCTTTTCTTCTATGGAAATAACGATAAGATGGGAACTATGCACGAAAACTGATTTAGCCCACTTTTTTTTTTTACTTCAGTAAACCTTGTGATGTGACAACAAAGCCCATTCTGAATCTGATCAAGCCATAATCTTGATAATCTTTTAAAATAGTTCTCATTCCCTTGATATCATTATCCTCCATTATAGAGTGTGATTTATAATTTAATTATACACTGAGGATGTGAGAACCACGTCCTACAGTATGCACTCATCTGCTCTGCACTGCACAGGTTTTTAATTCATTGAGACCGGGAACGCATCTGTGTCATTTTGAGATTTTCTTGGCTATTCAAAAATAGCAGATATACAAGCTCATAGCGCGGCACCGAGTGCCACGCTATGAGCTTGTAGATATGCTATTTAAAAAAGAAATCTAGAACATTTGTGCAAATCTTTGAATATATATTCTTTAAAGCAAACATTTGTAACTCAAATATTTGGAACAAAATATTGTATAAATGTTACGGTACGCCTTAAAACATATATATTTTAAAGATTTGCACACATTTTCACGATTTTTCAAAAAATAGTCAAAAAATAGCAGATCTACAAGCTCATAGCGAGGCACCTGAGCTTGTATATCTGCTATTTTTGATTAGCCAATGAAATGAAAAATGACAGAGATGCGTTCCAGGTCCTAATGGGTTAATTGATAGATTATTAAAGATTATCAGAGGTAATTATATAGCTATGTTTAGGAGAGCGGTTCTGCCCGTATAACCCCACTTTCGGGGCAATGAGCATTACAATTACCACCTCATCTCATCAAATACTGAGGCATTTAATGACCCTAAAAGGTGAGATCCAACGTGAAAGGTAGGGCATGGGAAAAATGAATTGATTCATTGACCCGTGGTGTTCCCTCACGGCAGTGATTCCTCACCATCATTGATTGGAGGTCAGTCCTCTCCACCCAGATAGCCAAGTAGTGTTTGATTGGATAACACTGTCCTCATCAATCCTTGTAATGATTTTCCTGGAAACTAAAATGTTAACCAATAGACATTATTAAAGCGTTGTTTTGATTGTATTCATCCTTAGGGGAGGCGACGGGAAATGCCCCCAAATGAAATTAGCATTATGATGGTTTTGCGCAGTACTTAGCCGCACGACAAGCCGCCACACCCAAGCCGTGACTGCTCATTTACGCTGAGTTGGTGGTGCCCCGGGATTGAACCCATAACCGAGGCGAGTGCTCTTCTGTCTGAACTGCGAACGGGCGTTTTCCCACCGGATTTTTAAGTACAGTACTTGAGTACATGTACTTAGTTACTTTAAACCACTGGTCACAGAAGGGGGCGTTAAGTTACTTTACTAGGATCCGGAGGGAAAGGACAGTTTGTGTCTGAACTACCCAGACACACAATAATACTAATAACAATACTACTACTACTACTAATAATAATAATTTAAAAAATGAACATGATTTGTTCAGAATCAGATTTCCTTTGTCATTTCCTTATGCACTTTCATAGATTAAAAACAATAAATGAAATATTGTTTCTCGCTAAAACAGCCCAGATTTGACCCAACAGTCAAATCGTTGTTTTGGATTAGAATTAATGTACAGTACAGTACAGTACATAGCACAGGGTCACCTTGCCATGAAGACCGCCATGTTCAGACCATGTGATCAGAGGCGACTAAGGCTCAGCTGCACCCATGCTGATAGCATAGCATGCCAGCATAGTAGAGTCCAAGAGTCACTGCTATAGAACTTAAAGGGATAGTTCACTCCCAAAATGACTTTTTTTTTTCCTATGGATTAGTCACCCCATGGAGACTTGAACTCATGGATATTTTTTTTGTTTTTGTCTCATTCCTAAGCCAATAAGTTGATGACCGGCAGCGGTTCCGGTAGGAGACACAAAGAGTCTCCATTGTGTCTCCTACCTGCGTCCTTCCTTGGCAAGAAAACGTTTGAGAACTACTGATTTAGAAGGTATTTGTAGAATTGGCCTCAGGTCTTAATGTTAATGAATGGGTTATAACGTGTAGATAGTATTCTAACACTTCCCTTTTGGTTACACTTGCAGTAACAGCCGAGTTTGATATTGTTCTTGAACAGTCTTCTCCACACACCTTTCAATAAACTACTGAAGTGCTGTATTTGGCTTTCGTGAATAGCCAAGGTCGGAGCCATTGAGAGAGAGTTATTCCCATTGACATATGTTGTAAACTGAGCTATTCATATAATATTCAATAATATATTGCAGTTTGAATTGGAATTTGTTTGGGTGCGTACAGAGATAAGAACAAGAACAAGAAGGAAGTATAGCGCTTGACCAATAGTTCAAACACTACTGTGTATAGTTCCAGCTTTGAACCACATGTTCGCTTCGAGGCAAGAGTGTCCTAACTCTCTTTCAGCAAGTCTGGCCAAGGAGTGCATGTTTATTTGTTCTAAATCTTCTGAGGGGAGTGAGGAGAACATTAGCCATTTTTTGCAGATCTGGTAAAATGTTATATTGAGTCTTTAAGTGGTCAAATGTATGAATTAATAGAGAAGCTAAAATAAACAGAAAACATGAATTTATACACTGATGACTGCTGTCAAACAAGTCTATGAAGCTATCTATGAAATCTATGAAAAAGTTTAATCTGCGACACAATTCTATACAATGTAGTGGGGGTGCCTGCTTCATCTTTCAGCTAAGGGGTCCTTGGGCTGAAAAACCTTGAAGACCCCTGTTCTAAATGAAAGTAGACTTTCAAATATCGGTGAATCCAATAGGATGTTTATTGTGGAATATCGTATACCTTATATAATGAGCAACATGTTGCACAAAGGGCTGGCACAGAATACATGGAAGGTGTCGTTTTATTTAGTTATAAGTACATAAAGAACAATAAAAAAAAGCAGAAGCTGTCAGTTTTATTGAATCCAACGTCTTCAAAGAGATAATTGTCATTGCCACCCAGGGGAGAGCGAGGAAAATTATCATCTGGTTAAGATCTATTTATACATTATGATAAAACATACATTAAACACTTTAGCCCTATCTTATACCTAGGCTATTTGAAAATAGCCGATCTACAAGCTCACAACGTGTCGCAAAGTGATGCGTTGTGAGCTTGTAGATCTGCTATTTTCAAACATTTCAGTATTTTTAGTTTTGGTACTTTAAGTACATTTTTGATACCAACACTGTTGTACTTTTACTCAAGTAATTTTTTAATTCCGGACTTTTACTTGTAACAGAGTACTTCTACATTGCAGTATCCATACTTAAGTAAAACATTTGAGTACTTTTTCCAGCACTGTTTACTGTGGAATATCGTATATCTTACAGTACATAATGAGCAACAGGGCTTGGCACACAGAGATAGAATACATAGGAGGTGTCATTTTATTTAGTTATAAGTACTTAAAGAACAATAAAAAGACGCCCGAAGCTGTCAGTTTTATCGAATCCAACGCGTCTTTAAAGAGATAATTGTCATTGCCACCCAGGGAGAGTGGCGGAAAAAATTATCATCTTGGTTGTGCGATCTATTTCTGTGTATCAGCACGCGATCATTTACAGGAACCCTTGGCAGCAAATAGAACCCAGTAATGAAAGTGTTAGGTGCCGACAGAAAACAGATCTATAATGTCATCTCTCCTTTTCATATTTCCATCACTACTATGTGATTATGATTGGATTCCTCCCCAGTTTCTCGGCAGTGGAGGTAATACGAGGCTCGTTAAGGAGGGCCAAGCGCTGGAGGTCAGAGGAAAGACAGTCTGTGGTTCTGACCTTAGAGCCATGAGCCTCTAAGCCACTGTGAAACGGACCTAAACATGGCTCTATACTGTATCTCTATGCCCAGATTGCCCACACACACACACACACACACTGGTGGAAGAAGTACTCACATTTTTTTTACTTAAGTACAAGTATCAATACTGCAATGTAAAAATGAAGTGAGTATGTATGTTTTGTAATAATAATCAAAATCTACCAAGTAACTAGTAACTACATTTTTCAAATAATTGTAGTGGAGTAACAGTACAATATTTGCCTCTGAGATGTAGTGGAGTAGAAGTAAAAGTAGTGAAAATTGGAAATACTCCAGTAACGTAAAAAGTCCTCAAAATTGTACTTACAGTAAGTACAGTACTTGAGTAAATGTACTTAGTTACTTGACACCACTGCCCACACATTTACTCAAGTACTGTACTTTTTACACCACTACACTTACAGTATTTGACAACTTCGGCTATTACAGTAGTTAGGCCTGCTTTACAAATGAATTGATACATGATTATGTATTATTATATGTTAAGCTACCCAGCAACACACAAAGTAAATACAATTTACCAGCTGCAACATTAAAGTGATGAACATACAATATGCATTACTTGTGAATATGATACTGATATTCCAATAATATGATTGGAGAATGGGTCATTCTGCATAATGATTACTTTTATGTTGGTACTGTAAATATATTTTGATTACAATACTTTTGTACTTTTACTCAAGTAAACTTTTTAATGCAGGACTTTTACTTAAAGGACGACTTCACCGATTTTCCACCTATCTTCATATAATTGGTCCTCACTAATACTCATGATAAAATGGTACAATTTTTTTCTACTCGGTCTGTGTCTCAGAGGAGGGCTGTAGACAGTTCAGAGTCCCGTCTACCAGTGACATCATCAATGGGGAATCCAAGCTAATGGAAACTGCAGGCTTTCTATTCCTGGAAAGTTGCAATGCAATAAAAGAAGCCATTGTTCTCGTGTTAATACAAATCTAAATAAGAAATGTGAAATCTTGTTGGAAAAAAAAATCATGCCTAACGATGATGTCACTGGTAGACGGGTTTCTGGACTGTCCACAGTCCTCCTATGAGACACAGACCAAGTAGAAATAAATTGTACCATTTTATCATGAGTATTAGTGAGGACCAATTATATGAAGATAGGTTGAAAAT
Source organism: Gymnoscopelus microlampas (assembly GCF_963454915.1). NCBI lineage: Eukaryota > Metazoa > Chordata > Actinopteri > Myctophiformes > Myctophidae > Gymnoscopelus > Gymnoscopelus microlampas. The sequence goes on from NC_139950.1 coordinate 43,841,416, forward strand.
CGGTGAAGTCGTCCTTTAAGTATAAGTTTAAGTAAGTATTTCTACTTTTACTTACTGTAGGTAAAGAAAACCCCCCTGCCCATCATGTCCATCCGCCTCAGATGACATGAGTGTATATTTAACATGCTAATAGAGCAGTTTGCTATGAGCGCACGCTTCATTAAGTGGTGCTAGAAATAGACAGACTCACGGAGAGTTAATGCCATTAGGTCCTCTTGACATTGGGATAATAATGCGTGGTGGTCCACTATACCCAATATATCCCATAGGCACCACCTTGGCCAGGGCTACAGGATAACTCCAGGGCGGCTAGCATTGCATTTTTAATAAGACGAGCGTTTGATCTGGCCCAGGCTTGTCTTCTCTGATCATCTCTGATCAGTGGAGAGAGGCATGCGGTGCAACAAAGGTAATAAGTGCAGATTAATTCATTATCCTGCAGCAGGGAGGGCCTGTTGTACTGTAAAGGTGTCCTTTCCTTAACCCGACCCGTGAGTGGTCCGACTCCTACACTGCAAAATACGGAGTGTTGAAAGACCTTAAGTCGAGAGCATCAGTATGGCAATGTGTATTCACAGCTTTTCGGAAAGATAACTAACACACATCCTCCGTTCCTTGGTGCTGAGATAAACTGTAAGAACAGCAACGTAAGAACAAAGCTGGGCTCACAACTCACTTCTTTAATGCTCCAAAGGCTATTTATTTATAACAAACAGCAAATAGTATACATCCGTTTTTTTTTTGCCCAGAAGGGTCAAGTATATGAATATAATTCAATCTACTTGAAGAAGTCCGGAAAGGTCGAAACGTCGTATACTATTTGCTGTTTGTTATAAATAAATAACCTTTGGAGCATTAAAGAAGTGAGTTGCGAGCCTAGCTCTGTTCTTATTCACAGCTTTTGCCATATGCATTACATAAACATAGACCATTTAATTCAGGGTCATCATCGTGTCAGTACACAGATAAATGTGTCTGTGGCAAGACTTGTCTATGTCCGTGGCAATTATTATTATTATTATTATTATTCATATTTTAACATAGGCTAATTACATAAGATCATTACTCTCCGCCAGGAGAGTATTGTTATCACTGCGTTTTCACTTTCTAAACATGACACACCGATTGGTCAAGCCTCACGTGACACGTGAAATACTGTGATCTGATTGGCTAGTGACGCCACCGGGCCTATATATACATGGCATCACTCTGACAGTGTCTCCGCCACTGTCAGAGTGAGGTAAGACGGGAACCATGAAATGGCTGCATGGCTGATAATTGGCAGATAGGACAGATAGGACATTTATATAGACAGGAGGGATATGACATAGGACACTTATACAGACAGGAGGGATAGGACACTCACACAGACAGAACGGAAGAGGACACTTACCCAGACAGGTTGGATAGGACACTTACATATACAAGAGGGATAGCGACCTATAAATACATGTGTCACTGTGATAAGCCAGATTCCAATACCGAAAATCCGGCCACTAGCTCACTCCCAGACCTTCGAACCGGAAGTAGTCAAGTAGTCGCGGTCCAATTGTTCCTATCTGTCTTATTGGACAGATAGGACAGATAGGACACTTATATAGACAGGAGGGATATGACACTTACATAGACAGGACGGATAGGACAGGAGGGATAGGACACTTACACAGAATGAACGGAAGAGGACACTTACCCAGACAGGATGGATAGGACACTTACATATACAAGAGGGATAGCGACCTTCGCGACCTTCGAACCAACACAAGTCTTCTGGCGGAGAGTTGTGCTCCGAGGAGCACTTTTTCTAGTTATATTTTGTTATTGTAATGTGCGATTAACCCATTAAGACCTGGAACTGTGTCATTTTTAGATTTGAGCTAAAAAGCATTATTTTACACTTTGGGCTATTCAAAAATAGCAGATATACAAGCTCATAGCGCGGCACCGAGTGCCGCGCTATGAGCTTGTAGATCTGCTATTTTTGAAAAATCGTGAAAATGTGTGCAAATCTTTGAAATATAGATATTTTTAAAGCAAACATTTTTAACTCAAATCTTTGTTTCTGGGGGTCCCTGGAACAAAATATTTTGATGGGGTCCGTGGCCAAATACATGTCATTTTGGGGGTCCTTGACATGAACAAGTTTGAGCACCACTGATATATATCATTAATGCTATGATATAGCATTGACTCTACTGATAAAACCCAATTATTGAAATAATTGTCCAGGTTTTCTTCAGAATATGTAGGAGTAGGACGCTGATGTAATGAATGCAGAAATGCTATCATCTTAAAATGTGTAGCACATTGTTTGGCATAGACACTATGGCACATTAGGAGTCCAGTCCACTAGTATACATTTAGGGCTTAGTCTAATAATGGATCAAAGAGAATTCTTCATCCATTTGTAGCTTTTATTAAAAGTTACAAATGGATGAAGAATTCTCTTTGATGCGATGGACACACTGCAATGAAGACATATCTTATGCAACAAACAGTATTTGATGATATGCCACGTAGTGAGAATGCAGTGATGTAGCTTATGTAATGCTACCCCATGCTATATGGTTAAAGTAACACTCTGCATGTAGTGAAGCTACCCACAAGACACAGCAGAATATGAATAGTTAAGCTTTATAAGTAGCTAAGCCTACTGTCTAACACCTATGGAAATCTAATTTCAGAGACTTGGAACTTACTGGAGACAGGTAACCTAGCTCATTGGTTCTCAAATTGGGGTCCGGGGACCCCCAGGGGTACTTGAGGGAGTTCCAGGGGGTCCCCAGCTAAATGATAGATTAGGCACCAAATGGACCCTTATGGGTCTGTAACTCTGAGAGTGTACAAATGGAACCAAATGGACCCTAACGGGTCCATTTGGTTCCATTTGTACACTCTCAGAGTTAAATTGACATAGATTTTACAATATAAATTGCGGTCCGAGTGATAGAAATGCCATTAAATGGGGGTCCGTAGCCCTAATGCATGTCAAACTGGGGGGTCCTTGAAATTAAAATGGTTGAGAATCACTGCTAGAGCCGTAAAAAATCTTCTCTTATGAGGGTCCCTGGAATATCTTTTGAAATGGGGGTCCGCGTGCTAATAAGTGTCAATTTGGGGGTCCTTGACATGAAAAAGTTTGAGAACCACTGACCTAGCTGACACAATATCATTGCATGGTTATTTATTTCTTGGCAAAATTGTGTTATCGTTGCATTTTAATACATTTTAAAGAGCAGACCGATTTGAAAAGTCTACTCGTAAATATTATATTGATTTCGACTCATTTATTCAGGTACGTTTGATAAGTTTTTAATGACATTTAGGAACGAAATGTAAACGAATGCCAAATCTAAAAAATAAAACTAAGTCAGGGGTTTGATTTTCCTCAAAATTCAATACAAACATTACCAGAAACACATATATATAAAATATATACACATGCATGTTTTATTCAATCACGATGTCCTCTGCTGGAGCCAGCACCTACGTAAAAGTATCTATACCACAATGTAGAAATACTCCGTTATACTGTAAGTAAACAGCCTGTATTCAATATATTAAGTACAATACTTGAGTAAATGTACTAAGTTTACTTTCCACCTCTGGTCGTCAGCCACATTAGCATCCACATTAGGTACCAAACTACAGAGATGCTTCAATGTAGTTAGCAACTTCTTTCAAAACGCTGCCCCGAATGTTCTCCCCAGAATAGGGACTCTAGGGTTCAAGTGGTTAATTTGTCTCTGAAAGGCATTTGCGGAGCTAAATTAACACTGTGAGGATGTTACATCGTAGCCTCTACTGCGCAGAGCAGCCAATAACAGCCACAGTGTTCCTGCACTCAGATGCCTCTAGGGACACGGAGGTACATACATGCACATTCCCAGCTACAGTACAGTTAGTGTGTAATGTGATAATTAGCTGTCCCCTATTCCAGAAAGCTATTGTAGTGTCTGTCCTTTTTTTTTTTTCTCTCTTCTCTGAGGTCGAACTGTGTACTCCTACACAGTAAAGTCCTCTGTGGTAATTTATCCATTTGCAACACTGAGAGTTAACCCCTTAAGACCTGAGGTTCCGATTCTACAAAATGTCTTCTAAATCCCAACAGTTTGCTATATCAGTGGTGCTCAAACTTTTTCATGTAAAACAAAATTAAATAAAAATAAAATACAAAATAAGAATAAAATACATATCATGTTTCACCCCAAAAATGATATTATGAGACCCCCACTTATTACAAAATATTTTGTTCCAGGGACCCCCAGATGCAAAGATTCGAGTTACAAATGTTCGCTTTAAAACAATATATATTCAAAGATTTGAACATATTTTCACGATAACAAAAAAAAATAGCAGATCTACAAGCTCGTAGTGCGGCACTCGGTGCCGCGCTACGAGCTTGTATATCTGCTATTTTTGAATAGCCCAAAGTGTAAAATAATGTTTTTTTTTGTTGCTCAAATGAAAAAAATGTCACAGCTGCGTTCCAGGTCTCAATGGTTTAAGGCCTTTTATTGTGTACACCTCGAGCACTTTGGGCGACGTACGTACCTTTCTCTCAGGGGGGCTTGAAGTATCTTTTGCTTCATCCTTTTCATCCAGGTTTTATTATTATTATTATTAGAGAGAGGGGCGAGCGAGGGGACCAACCAACAGAAAAACATTGTCAAATAAAAGAGAGACGCCATACGACGAGGCAGCAACTCTGTTTCCAGGACACAGTACTGTATCTAATGACTACAATAGATCCATATCAAACCCCGGCGTTCCCAGGAGAGTGTATACAAACAACAAATATGGAGCCGGCGCATAATTACCTCCAGCACTGGTGGGGGGGGGGGGTGGATGAGCACGTGATTGGCTGATTTCATGCCACAACAACACAACATAACATGTGTAGGTGTACATTACCCTACACGTCACCTCTTAATCCTCCACCGTCCCTCAAGGAGTGTTAATTGCAATGGCCTTTACGTGATTGTACGTGATTTTGAAACCATTCGTTACGGGAACGTATCTCTGTCATTTTAGATGGCTTTGGCTATTTAAAAATAGCAGATATTCAAGCTCATAGTGCCACACTATGAGCTGGTAGATCTGCTATTCTTGAACAATCGTGAAAATGTGTACAAAATCTTTGAATATATATATATATGTTTTAAAGCGAACATTATGTGATTTTTTTTTGTTCTAAGGACCTCCAGAAGCAAAGATTTGAGTTAAAAATATTTTTAAAAAAAGTATTATATTCAAAGATTTCCACAAATGTTAAATATTTTTCAAAAATAGCAGATCTACAAGCTTGTGCCGTGCTATGAGCTTGTAGATCTGCTATTTTTGAATAGCCCAAAAAATGGTTATAGCTCAAATCTAAAATGACACAGATGTGCTCCCGGATGGAATGGGTTAACTTGTTTGACCATATATCGTCAACCGTCTTAAAGTTTTTGTTTTCTGCTGTTGTTTTCCAGCTGCAGCTAATCAGCTAATACAATTAATAATGGGTGTGTCTGATTTTAGGTAGTGCCAACGGACAAGCATACAGTAGACGGCAGCAACACCAGTATTGCCTATGCTAAATCCAACACAACCCGTTTTTAGCTGCTGCTGCATTGCTTGTACATCACAGTGTACTATATACGGTCAGCCTTATGCAGCCTGCCACGTTGTTTACTCTTTTGTAGTTATTAACCTGAACTAAAAACAACATGCCCCTTGTTCAATGCACTCCTTGAATGTGTTTTGCAACTCATTTGAATACCCTCCCCCATAGAGTAGTTGGCATTATTGACCCTCGGGGGCCTGGCGAGTGGGCGTTTGTCCATTTAAACTTAATGGCGCCCATAAGGGAAGATCCCGTGTTTCCCATAACAACCACATCAGCCCTGTGAAATTAGCAATCACTATATTGAATAGTCCATTTTATTTTTATTTGTTAAGTTTTTTTTTTTTTTCGAGGTCACCAAGAGTAAATGAGCTGTCAGCAAGGCTAAAAGCTTGTGTCAGATCGCGTAAATAGACGGAGGCAACACAAAATGGTCGCTGAAGGGGCCCTGTGAGTTCTTCACAACACTGACATGGTGTAAAAGAGCTTAATTATAATAAGCTGGAACATGGAACAAATGTTTGGTGGCCCGAGGCTGGGGGGAGGGGGAGGTGGGGGTGGGGGGGCGGGTGGGGGAGGTTGTGAAGACAAACCAACAGCCTGGAGTAAGCAAGACGCACTGGAGAGATTACTCTATGAAGGACATGCATTAGTGACGCAGGATCCGCGCTTTCAGCGCCACAAAAACATGGCCTGCCACATACATACATTATACAATATACAGTGTATTATATAGAGACAGAGATTAAGGCCCAGGCTTTTTTTTGTTACATGAGGTTATCCAACTGAGGGCTGTTCCTACTGCCCGAGGTTGGATATTGATTATTTACATACGTACTGGCCTATAGCCTATAGCTGACCAATCAGCGCAGACTTATCACCCTGTCGGTTCTGTTATATAATCCCCACCCAATGTTATATACATATATAAATGGTAAATTATGCCTGTATATAGCGCTTTTATCCATAACGCTTTACATAGATTGTGCATTGCATTCACCCATTCATTCACTCACCGATGGCGGAGGAAACCACGCAAGGCACCAACCTGCTCATAGGGAGAAATTAGGGGTTCGGCCCACCCAGGCCCAATTGGAAATTGTATTTTTAAATTTTTTTATAATTATTTTTTTGATAAAAAATCGGTAAAATCACGCAAAAATAAGAATTAAATAACATAACCCTAACCCTAAAACCGAAATAAACTAGCAAAAAAACGCCCAATAACCGCGCGTGCACGGGTCGGCATGCGTGCCCACCCGCTCCTGCCTAGGCCCAGCCTATACTAGCGTTCTGGCTGCGCCACTGGTTCGGTGTCTTGCTCAAGGACAATTCGACACTAACTCTGGGGGGAGCCCGGGTTCGAACTGGTAACCTTGCGGTGGTTCACCATCCGGCCGCTCTACCAGCCACTCTACCCCCTGAGCCACTGTCGCCCCATATATAAACTTTACACAAACTTTCTGAATAATTATCGAGCCTCGCTGCATTAGATCAAAATGTGGTTATGGCTTGTTATTACACCCCATTTCCACTATAATGCGAGTTATACAAAA